>NW_015202269.1:0-2700 GCF_001447785.1 Gekko japonicus | reverse complement strand
GGCCGGATCCACGGAGCCTTTGAAGAGGCCGTTTGGGATGATCCCCCCGCGTTGTTTTCTTGACTCTCCTCGAAGGTAGCGGCGTGGCCCATTCGGCCTCAACCATCGCCCTGAACTGAAGTGCTAGCTTTCTACGTGCAAGGAGCCTTTCGAGATAGCGGGACGGGATTTCATTTGCTAGGGCTTTGTAGTGGCGTTTGAGCGGCAGGCATTTTAAGCGTATGGGGATGCCAGTTCCAGGTCTGGAGATTCCTGGAGATTTGGGGGCGGGGAGGGGCCTCAGCAGGATACAATGCCGTGGAGTCCACCCTCCAGAGCAGCCATTTCCTTCAGGGGAGTCTGGAGAAGCTGGGAGACTGGCAGTCCTAGGATGGGATGAATGGGGTTTTCTTACATTATAGTTTTAATTTAGATTTGTAAGCTGCCTACTCTGAAGCAAAATCTATCTAGAGGTGGTCAGAATGACATTGTATGTATAGGGTACCCCATACTAGTACATCTATCTACCAAAGAAACAGTACCTGATGTAGTAAACATTCTGCATCTATGGTAATTTTCAAACTGTATAATACCGACAAATTGTACGAAATGTATGAAGCCATTGAGAGCTGACTATGCTCATGCTTACCTTGTAAATCTTTGCTGTTTATAAAAATGAATAAAAATTATCTGTTAAAAAAAAAGACAGGAATAAACCAGAGGAGAAAAACAGCATAGAAAGAATGAGAGGATGGCTGAGAATGCTGTGTAGCCATGAAAAGTAACACAGAATCCACAGGCATCAGACAGAAGAAGAGTTTTTATACCCCGCCCTTCACTACCCAAAGGAGTCTCGGAGTGGCTTACAATCACCTTCCCTTCGTCTCCCCACAACAGACTCTGTGAGGTAGGTGGGGCTGAGAGAGCTTTGAGAGAACTGTGACTGGCCCAAGGTCACCCAGTGGGCTGCATGTGGAGGAGTGGGGAATCAAAGCCAGTCCTCCAGATTAGATTCCACCACTCTTAACCACCACACCACAGTTTAGTGACTACAATATTTCAACCTGCCTTCAGGAAAAGGAGCTGAGAAGATAGGAGACAAGAGTGATGCTTTGCAATCAACCTTGGCCTGATAATCCTGGACACACGAGAAGAGGCTGTAGGTGCTCACACAGCAGTGAGGCAACAGCACTCTGCGCATGCTCTGTGACACTTTCCTCTGTTTAGGATTGCATTTGGCTAAGTTCATGAGCAGTCCTGAGTTGTGGCTTTAAAATCTTGGTTTTTATTGTTTTGAATTGTTTAAATGATATGTGTTTTATCTGTGCCGTAAACCACTTTGAGCTCCGGAAGGAAGGAAAGTGGTTTCAATAAATATATAAAAATAAACTAAACTGGAGGGGTGGGGGGGGGTTACAGGTCATTCTATTATTTGGACTAGTTATTAGAACTCAGAAGGTTTTATCAATCTTTCCGGGATTGTTGGGTGATAGTGAGATATTGAAAAAGTGATATTTAGCAGAGATAAGATAGTTCAGTAGTCCCGGAATAAAATAATTCAGACTCAGAGTCCATGTGTGATTAAAATATAAAGTTTTTACTAAATTCTAGCATGGGAAGGGTAACTGGGATGAAAATAACAACAGAGTAAAATCTACTACATCCTTACTCTACGAAGACAAAACTAGAAGAGAAGAGATTATGGCTACTCTTCTTCTTCTTCAGAACACCAAACAAAGACGGGAAGAGAAGCCATAAAATGCTAATACACCTTGACACTTTAGTCCCAATCAAATCCCTAGATCAGGGAGAAAATTCCCGGGTATTCTACAGCTAAAGAACATTGGCTACATGAGAAACATGTGACTTCCTGTGAGTAACATAAACAAACATTTAACCCCAGATATACGGAGTATTTTCAACTTGTAATACCCAACAGGGATACAATACCTGCTACGGTTGCCAGTTCTGGGTGGGAAAACTCCTTGAGATTTGGGGGGGCGGAGCCTTGGGGAGGGTGGGGTTTGGGGAAGGGAGGGACTTCAGCAGGGTATAATGCCATAAAGTCCACCCTCCAAAACAGCCATGCTCTCCAGGGGATCCGACCTTTACTGCTTGGAGGTCAATTACAATAGCGGGAGATCTCCAGATCCCACCAGGAGGTTGGCAACCAGCAGCTGCAGGCACAATCTGGGCTAAACAGTCAAGTCCTGACACAGAAGATTCCGGGGTGGAGTCCAGCATGGAGTGAAAAGTGCTCTGTGACCACTCTGCCCGTCAGAGGAACTGGAGAGATCCACGTTCTTGTTCAGTAGAAAGAGAGCCAGTTTGGTGTAGTGGTTAAGAGCAGCGGACTCTGATCACAGCACTCTCGGGCTAAAAATAAGCATAGCTCGCCACCTAGTGGTGCAAAAAAGGAACTACAGCTTTGGCAGCCAAACAGTTTTCCCCGGGGATCTCCTGGCTGTACCACACACAATGCCATATGACCATTTCAATTTTAGTTTTTTGTAGTGGAAAGACGGTGTCCTCCCTGGAGGAGGGGCGGGGCTCAATGTCCTGGGAAGAGGGTTTGCTTTGCTTTGAATTCCCAAAGACCCCAGGAGCATTGGGGGGGGGGCAAGGGTACGAGTAGGGTTAGGAAGGCCTTCACCCCAAGACCGGGGACGGGGGGGGCTCTGCCAGAACTGGGCTGGATGGACCAAAGGCACTGAGCAGCTT
>NW_015202268.1:0-3042 GCF_001447785.1 Gekko japonicus | reverse complement strand
TTGCTCACCTCTGGTGCAAGCACGCCATCATGGGTTGCATCCTTCTCTTTGCGTTTGGCGCTACGCTTTGACATTCAAGGTTGCGAGTGACATGGGGCAGGAAAGATGGGCCTCCTGTGTGCTGTGGTCATGTAAAATGTACCATACTGGTTGCATCCATTTGACCCAATTCAGCAGCGCAGCCTGCTTTCCTGAAGGCAGCTTTGCTCTGAGTCACTCCAACAACCACCCACTGGCTGCTCTTTAGGAGAAACAGGACTGCAAAGAACCTTGGAAACTTGGAAATAGCAGACGCTCTCCCGGAGAGGAGTCACTCCCTTTCGCTAAATGGAAACCTGCCGTCAGCACAGAAAGGCTTTGTTGGCTGTCCGGATGGTACGCGGTCTTGTATAAGAAAGTTAAGAATGACTCTGCCGCATGGGGCCGTTCTTCCGTTCTACTTGCGTGCATTCAAAAACGTGATTCCCCCTCCCTTGCATGGCTGATGCAGGAAGGCGCATTCTGCAACTCCAGGGCTTTTCTTCCTTTGGGCCGGTCACACCCTCTCAGCCTAAGCTACCTTGCAGGGCTGTTGTGAGGATCACATCCCCACTCTGCCATGGATGTTTGCTGGGCGACAGTGGGCCAGTCATACTCTCCATTTCTCAGGGTTGTTGTGAGGATAAAGTGAAGAAGGGGAGGCTTTTGTAAGCGGGGATTTTTTTTCTTTCTTTTTTAAAAAAGGGGTGCCGGAACTCTTAAGAGGGAAATGAAGTTTTCAGTCTGTATAGTGAAGACTCGTTCACTTTAAAACATTTTTAAAAAGAACTTTGTTGAAGAGGTTCTGGATCTCCTTTCCAGCGTGTTCCGCCAGAAAAAAAAGCCCTGGTTGTAAGCTACTTTGGGTCCCCACTGGGAAGAAAAAATGGGTGTATAGAACCAGTGTTGAGTGATAGTGAGATATTGAAAAAAATGGTATTTAGCAGAGATAAGATAGTCCAGCAGAGCCGAAGTAAAATAATTCAGACTGAGAGTCCAATTGTGATTAAAATATAAAGTTTTTACTAAATTCTAGCATGGGAAGGGTAACTGGGATGAAAATAACAACAGAGCTAAATCGGCTACATCCTTACTCTACAAAGACAAAACTAGAAGAGAGGAGATTATGGCTACTCTTCTTGTTCTTCAGAACACCAAACAAAGACAGGAAGAGAAGCCATAAAATGGTAATACACCTTGACACTTTAGTCCCAATCAAATTCCTAGATCAGGGAGAAAACTCCCGGGCTTTCTACAGCTAAAGAACATTGGTTACATGAGAAACATGTGACTTCCTGTGAGTAACATAAACAGACATTTAACCCCAGATATACTGAGTGTTTTCAACTTGTAATACCCAACAACCAGTGTTCCCTCTAAGCTGAGATAGTGTGAGCCACCTCACAGTTTTTTAGCCTCCGGCTCACACATTTCTGTCTTAGCTCAGGAAGGGATGGCTCCAAAGCAAACCTGATTTATGCAGCTGCCAAATCGCTCGCTCACAACTTTAATGCTAGCAGCTCACAAAGTAGAATTTTTGCTCACAAGACTCCACAGCTTAGAGGGAGCATTGGTCTAGACAAATGCCCTGACCTAGGTAGCCCAAGCCAGCCCGATCTTGTCAGATCTCGGAAGCTAAGCGGGGTCAGCCCTGGCTAGTACTTGGATGGGAATCCACCAAGGTAATCCAGGGTTGCTACGCAGAGGCAGGCAATGGCAAACCACCTCTGCGTGTCTCTTGCCCTGAAAACCCTACAGGGTCGCCTTAAGTTGGCTGCGACTTGACGGCACTTTCTACCACCACCATAGACAAAATTAATAATGGCAACAACAACAGCCGTGTTGGTCTGCTGTAGAACAGTTAGATTCTAGTCCAGTAGCACCTTGGAGACCAACAAGAGCATCAGGGTGTAAGCAAAGCTCCCGTCGTTAGACACAGTGGAGCAGGGGTGTCAAACATAAGGCCCGGGGGCCAGAACCGGCCCATCCAGGGCTCTTATGCAGCCCGTGAGCAACTGGTGCAAGGGAGGGAACAGGAGACTGCTTGAGGAGGGGAGTGGGTGGAGCCACTCCGATTGTGGCTTCAGCACGGCAGAGCAACCCCGTCTGCAGCAGTCAAGCAGTGTGGGAGTGTCTTCCCAGTGCTGCAACATTGGCTCTCCAGTTCGCCCATGTGGGTTTTCCTCTACACACACACACACCACAGCCCATGGGGCCTTGCAGTGTAGATACACCAACTTGGAGCTTACCAGCTGCTGTCCTTGATACAGTTTATATCTCCAGTACCTGGCGTTATGTTTTATGGCACACATGACCTGGCCCGACAAAGTGACATTGATATCAGGTCCGGCCCTCGTAACAAATGAGTTTGGCACCTCTGCTGTAGAGTATGTAGGGAGCTTTGGATCTCAGACGTTTATACCCTGAAACGCTTGTTGGTCTCCGAGGTGCTACTGGACCCAAATCTAGTTTGGATTTTGACCCAAATCTGGATCTAATTGGGTCCAACTGGGGAAAGTTCTTCATACACCTGACAAATTGCATGCTCCTGACTCTGCCAAACTCTTTCTGAACCCTGGGTCCCAAGACCTGCTGACGATGCACGAGTCTAACCGTTGAGGGGTCAGATCCGGGTTGCTCTGTTTCTCTGCCAGCTCCGGCCGTCCCTCCTTCCTGGTGCATCCTTTTCCATGACTTCTCTGTGAAGGGAAGGAGGCTATTGTGTATCAGGAAACGGAGGCCTGCCTGCTTCGGTCTCTCAGCCCTGCCTGGCTCTTGCCTCATTGTTTCCAGCTTCGACATCCTCCTGCCTCAACGGCACCCTCCCAGGTCGGTTTGGAGAAGCCAAATCCACCACAGCCCTCACCGCCTGGCTTTGCTGAGACTCACACTTCTGCAGTGCGTCACTCAACCGTTTGGGCATGCCGTCTAGCCTAACCGAGGGTCTAAGACGCAAAGGGGAACTGGTGTGCGGTTTCCCGTGACCATGAAGCCGAGAAACACAATGGAAACTTTGCGGAAAGT
>NW_015202267.1:0-2680 GCF_001447785.1 Gekko japonicus | reverse complement strand
ATGGGCCTTACTCCTAGTAAATAATAAATAAATTTGTATTTTAAATGACCCATTCACCATTGTTGGCTATCTTCAGGAGGGTTAGGGTTGCTAGACTCCAGGTGGAGCCTGGAGATCTCCTGGAATTATAACTGATGTCCAGATGGCAGTTATCAGTTCCTCTGGAGAAAATGACTGCTTTGGAGGGTGGACTCTTATGGCATTATACCTCACTGTGGTCACTGTGGTCACTCCCCTCCCCAAACTCTGCCCTCTGCAGGCTGTACCTCCAGATCTCCAGATATTTCCTAACCCAGAGCTAGCAATTCTAAGGAAGGAGAGCCTTGTGGTATAGAAGAGACGAATGAAAGGAACTGTTTATTTCCTTGCCAGATTTTCCACTAAAACTCCTCTACAGCTGATTCCTCCTCCCCTCTCCAAGTCACTGTTCTGGACCCATGTTTATATCTCAAACACAAGTATTGAGCTTAGAAAAGGAAGGGACAAACCAGCTGGCAAGAGAAGGATTAACCACCCCATTTCATCCCACCTTGTCTCCACGGCAAAATACTCCATTTGTGAGGACGTCTTCCAATGGAGAAGGGCCCCAATACAAAATGCACCTGTAGTGCCACCCTGACTTGCCTGGTTTGTGCCTTAAGTATGCCCCCCAAACTCAGGATAAAGATATCCAGGTAGGCACTTGCCAGGCATATCGATAGGAAGCAAGAGATGTGCAGATAAGGAGGCTTGCCTTGAAGTGGTTGACCTACTTCCTCCAAGGTTGGGGACAGAGGTTGGTGCTTCAGGGGAGGGAATTATCTCAGAGATACCCGCTGGAATGTGGTGTGCCACAAGGAGTGATTCTCTCCCCAGTGTTGTTCAATATCTACATGTACCCACTCACCCAGATTATCAGGAGGTATAATATGCCAAGGACACCCAGGTCTATCTACTGATGGATGGCCACTCGGACTCTGCCCCAGAAAATCTGGACCGAGCATTACAAACCATGGCTGGATGGTTACAACAAAGCAGATTGAAATTGAATCCATTGAAGATGGAGGTCCTGCACTTGGGTCACAGGGGACTGGTTTTGGGAAATGGGCTCCCAACCTTGGCCAGGGCCTCATTGTTGCTGGCATTGAAGGTGAAGAGCCTGGGGGTGTTCCTGGATGCCCAGGTCACTGTCACTGCCAGGTCTGCCTTTTGCCATCTAAGACAGATCAGGCAGCCCCATATCTCACCCCCCAGGATCTGGCTACAGCGACCAATGCAATGGTCACTTCCAGATTGGACTGTTGTAATTCTCTCTATGTGGGCCAGCCCTTGACTCTACACCAGAAGTTGCAGCGGGTGCAGAATGCAGCATGGGTGTTGACTTCGTCTGTGTAGACGCATATCCACCCTGGGCTGCACAAACTGCACTGGCTGCCTGTTGAGTACCAGATCTGTTTCAAGGTGCTGGTGGTTACCATCAAAGCCCTATATAGACAGGGGCCTGCATATCTGTGAGACTGCCTTTCCCCATATGAGCCTTGAAGGGCCTTACGCAGGCCTATAGCCAGGATTTTTTTTTATTTAGGGGGCCTTTAAATAAGTCGGAGTACACTGATAAAATTACATTAAAATAAACTCATGCTCATCATTTGGATCAGGACTATTTCCCATATTATGGAGGATGCCTGTCTGGTGTAGGAGGGGAATGGGGGAGGAGTATTAGAAGCCACTGTGGAGGTGGGGCTGCACCTGACAGACAACTGCCTGTTAGCTGTAGGGGGAGTGTGTTGGAAGCCATCCCACCTCCTTTCCTACACCTGACAGGGAGCTGCCTGTCCAGTGTGGGAGGGGGAGGAGTATTAGAAGCCATGGTGGAGGTGGGACTGCACCTGACAGACAACCGCCTGTTAGCTCTAGGAGGTGCGGGGAGTGTGTTGGAAGCCACCCCACCCCCTCTCCTACACCTGACAGGTGGCTGCCTGTCCAGTGTAGGAGGGGGAGGAGTATTAGAAACCACTGTGGAGGTGTGCTGCACCTGACAGACAACCGCCTGTTAGGTGTAGGAGGTGGGGGGAGTGTATTGGAAGCCACCAGAGAGGGTGGGCCAGCAGCTTTGCTTCACCACACAGGTGGTTCTCTCCTCAACTTTCATTAGCTGTCTGCAGTCCCCTGTAACTGTTGACATTTTTAACCTCAGAATACTGAGCTCTGCAGCCGACCAATCAGAGAGTGGGGGGTGCAGAGAGTCAGTTGCCTGACAGCCACATAGGAATCAATGGGGGGAGCACATTTCCCCCCTTTTGACCCACTTAGAGGTTGAATTTCTGAAAATCCCTTCTTAGGGATCACCTACACCATGGTAGAAGCGCTCTCCCCGAATTTGGTGTCTCTAGGTCCAGCCGTTTGGCCTGGGCATTGATTTTTTGGTGAGGGGGCTTTCTTTTATATATATAGATGGAACCTGCCCTGAGCCTGCTATGCGGGGTGGAGGGGTGGGATACAAATCCAACAAAATAAAAAAATAAAATATTGTGCTTTAAGGCTCATAAAAGAGGGAACTAGGGTAGCTACCCTTGCAAGGAAACTGTAACAACCTATATAGCAAATTCCACCTCCAATGTTCTGTTCTGTTCTGTACTTTCTTTTTAGAAAAGAGCTAGAAAAAGGATTAATAAAGGAGGGACAGGGAAATGGCAGAGAA
>NW_015202266.1:0-2846 GCF_001447785.1 Gekko japonicus | reverse complement strand
ATGCATAATCTTGTAAACTTTGATCATGTAAACCACTTCTTCACCCAAAGGGGTAATGAACATGTGGAATTCACTGCCACAGGAAGAGGGGATTGGATAAACAAATGGAGAAGAGGTCCATGGGTGGCATTAGCCACAAGGTCTAGATGGAACTCTCCATCTGGGGCAAGTGATGCTCTGTATTCTTGGTACCTGGAGGGTGATAAAGGGAGGACTTCCGGAGTTCTGGCCCCGCTGGTGGACCTCCTGATGGCAGCTGGGTTTTGGCCACGGTGTGGCTCAGAGTGTTGGATGGGCCACTGACCTGATCCAACATGGCTTCCCTTATGAGCAGGAGACGCTCTTGTAGAAGGCACCCCTGCCCTCTCTCCGGCAACTTCTTTGTCTAGCAACAAACAAAACAATCCCCTTGGAAGCCACATGAAAAGGGAGCAGGTCTACACTTCCTTTTTCCCATCCGCCCCAGGGGCGTTCTGTCCTTTGCCTAACATCATCCTGATTGCTATTTCGCATGTGCCAGCTGTGGTCTCTGCCTGCTGCTGGGGGCACAAACGGGGAGGGGGAGCTGAGGTTCAGTAGCTGTGAAGCAGAGGCACAGCTGCAGCCAGGAGAACCTCTTCCTTGAAGACAACAGAGCTCTCTTACACCGAGGCAAACCATTGGGTCATCTAGCTCAGCACTGCCTATTCTGATTGGCAGCAGCTCTCCAGGGTCTCAGGGGGTTGCCAGGTCCCCCCTAGCCACCAACGGAGGGTGGAGGGGTCGGGTGGCCAGGTCCAGGCTTGGAAACTCCGGGAGATCTGAGGATGGAGCCTGGGGAGAAAGAGCAATGCCATGGAGTCCACCCTCCAAAACATCCATTTTCTCAAGGGGAACCAATCTTTGTAGTCTGTATTTGAGCTATAATTCCAGAGGATCCCCAGTTCCCACCTGGAGGCTGGCATCCATAAAGGGCCAACTTAATTATTTTTTTAATTGCATTGTTTCTAGTCCACTTTTCTCACTTGGACTCAAGAAGAAGAGGAGATTGGATTTACACCCCGCCCTTCACTTGGAGTCTCAGAGCGGCTTACACACTCCTTTCCCTTCCCCTCCCCACAACAGACACAACAGAGAGCTCTTCCCAGAACTACCCTTGAGAGAACAGCTCTGACAGAACTATGGCTTGCCCAAGGTCACCCAGCAGCTGCAAGTGGAGGAGTGGGGAATCCAACCCGGTTCTCCCAGGTTAGAGCCTGCGCAGTTAACCACAACACCAAACAAGGCAGATTACAACAGAGCGAGACAATACAATCCGCAGGATGGAACATTCAGTGAACAAGGTAATAGGAATTAGGGTTGTAGAACCAAACAGAAGTCTAAAAACAGAATGGAAGCAAAGGAGAAGTATCAACATGACACATTAAATGATGCAAAAAATTTTTTTAAAACAGTAGGATCCTAGTTTCAGCAAGCTGAACATGGTAGTATAGACCACGGCCCCCTAGCAATTTTTCTAAGCAGATTTGGTGGCATCAGCCAGATAGTTCTGTATAAAGGGAATTGAACCCTCTGCTACCGTCTCTGTACACAATCCATCACTGAAACTCCCCCCCCCCCAGCATAGCTCTGCCACTAGAAGCAATCTGGGCTTGGCAAAAAGAAAAAGAAAGGAAGGAAAGAAAAACTACCACATGATGAGGAGGGTAGCCACAAGAAATAATATGGCTGGACGTGAAAAGTACTGAGACCAGAGACTCAGCACACTGAATCAGCTCTTGTTTATTGGATTACATCAGGAACGAAAAGATACTTAGGCCGGACAATGCCCGGCTTATATGCGTGACCCAAACCACACCCACAGACACCCATCACCCGTGGTTGGTTCTGTTTACAAGTTAACATCTCAATAGGTCTACTTTCAGATCCGGGCGAACCCATTGGTGCGCCCTAGGATCCGAAGTGGCTATTGTTATAAGACCCAAGGTCGGAAGGTTTGTCTGACTGTAATGTATTCAGATGCTGCCCTGAATGCATGAGGATGAAGTGTGAATCATCCCATAGAGAAGCTATGCTAAGCTTCAGACGTCGGCTAGGATTCGCGCCGAAAGTATTGTGTCCAATCACATTTGAACTGTCTGTGGTGGGAACACTTGTGGTTGGGCAATTATGCGAACAACCTGATAGGTTGAGAATTGTATAGTAGGTGTGGCTACATTAGCCCGGAATGTTTAAATACCGAACCACTGCAATGGAAGTGTGTTCGGGCTATCAGAGAAGTTGTACCGTGTCAGAGAAGTTGATCGTGGAGCTGAAATAAACCTGAGTTTTGCTGAAATCACTCTCTGGCTATTTTGTTAAGCACGGACTTAACACTGACCGCATGGCCAGTCTAGCGCCGCGGCGGCCATCTTATTACAACTGAATACACAACAGAACGTATCACCTAGTTTGGACCCTGAGTGAATATACACACTCACACAAGTCCCCTTGAAATCCCAGTCTTCTCTTCTTGCTTCCAGTCTCCTCTTGCTCCCTGTTTTATTAAGGGCAATGGCCTGTTTTTGGCAATGGATTGATATCAGACTTACTGGAATCAGTATGAAGACTTAAGCTGGCGGAAGAGCACCACCCATTTTGTCCACAAAATGCAAACTGCAGGCCGATGTAGCCACAGTTTGCCTCAGGAAGTGCTGTGCAGGGGAGGGAAAGATTTAACCCCGCCAACCTCACTCGGTTTTTCTACTCAAAACTGACTCCCCTGCAAGTGAAGGGTTAAAGCTTCTCTCCTCTCCTGGCATGAGGCAAATTGAGGCTGCATTTCAAGGACTTGACTGAGACCTCCTGTTGGATCCCCAAGCATCGAG
>NW_015202265.1:0-3057 GCF_001447785.1 Gekko japonicus | reverse complement strand
ATATAATTTTCTGCTATTGGACTCCTTTCATTATCATTTTTAACCCCCTTTCTTTCTTTGAAAAATTAGGGGTGAGGAAGAGATTTGGAAAGGTCATGATTTGTTGATTCAGCAATATCCCAACAGGGTAGAGGATTGAGACTGTTTTTCCCCAGTTAATGACTGACAGGAACATTCTTCTTCTCCAGCATTTAAACTACAGGGATAAGAATAGACTATCAAAAGCCATCACTGCCTCTAGATGATCTCGCTAGTAGGCTGACACTGAAATAGTTTCTGATCATGTTGTGCAGGATAATTTTAGACTGAAGCTGTCAGTGGTATAATGAAAGATTGGGAAAAGTAGAGGAATACCCTGGTTACCAGGCATAGCTTATCTTCTTTATTTTTTTACAGTACATGAAAGTAGCTTTACTTTGACTGGCATCTCATTCTGTAAGTCAGAGACTTGGTTGGATTTTTTCCCTGTATATCTTCAAGCTATCATTTTTGTTGTGTGATCTCTTGCTTATTGAAAACTTTTATCACAAACAGAGCTTTTCAGCTCCATACATAGAGTCATGGTGGAATTCCATTAGGCACAGTAGGCATGGTGCCTAGGGCCCACAGTGTTTTTAGTGGCCCATGAAAATGTTTTAATTTATTTTAAAATTAGAAGAAAAAGTGAATTTTTAGGGTCAAATAACATGGTTTTTTTATCACATCAGAAAAAAAAATGAAATGTTTAGGGTCCATGAAAATGTATTACATTTTGCAGAAAAAAATGTTGAAGTATTTAAAGTTATATCAAAAATAATTTTTAATATTTATATTTGTATGGTGGGAGGGGCCTACAAAGGCAAAAGTGTCTAGGGTCTACAAAAGTCATAATATGGCCCTGCAAAAAGTACTTGTCAGTGTAAGGAAAGCTAGCTGTGATATATATACAGTGATAGCTTTTGCTGCTGGGACAGCCTGGATGATCCCTTTCTTTGTTTTTTCTTTTCTTTTTTTAATCATAGAGTTTGAAGGGACATCCAGGGTCATCTAGTCCAACCCCATGCACAATGCAGGAAATTCACAAATACCTCCCCCCTCCACACCCGCAGTGACCGCTGTTCCATGCCCAGAAGATGACAAAAAAAACCCCTCCAGGATTGCTTCTTGACCCCAAAGTGGCAATCAGCATTTCCATGGGTTTGTAAAAAAGGGCCACAAGAAGTAAGCACTGAGGCAGCCCTTCCTGCCCTCCTTCTCATGATCTGCCTAAGTTCACAGAGTCCACACTGCTGTCAGATGGCCATCTAGACTCTGTTTGAAAAGCTCCAAAGAAGGAGAGCCCACCACTTTCTACTTGCCATACTCCTGTATCAGTTTCAAGTCTATCCCCAGAGGCAAACCAGAACATCCAGAAAAGCACTGGCCCTTTCATCTGGAAACTTCCCAAGGAACAGCAGGAAGCTTTCTGGAAAAAACTATCTTAGTGCTTGCAGAGTGTCCCTGCTCATGCATGCATGCACACATGCACACACTCATGCATACAAAAATTGTGATCCATACCCTAATAATGCTTACCCACAGGTTTCCACCCTCTGTCACATTCCACATCCTTTTAGGAACACAAAGCATTCATCTGTCACAATGACTTTGAGATGTTTAATTTATTGAATACCCCATCCTGTTGATTGTATTGACTCACTCTGTGTAATTTGCTGTGAGTCCAAGTGTGAAAGGTGGATTATAAATGTTGTAAATAAAAATAAAATAAATACAGAATTACAGATGTGAGGTGTGTCTCTATGTCCCTTATGAGTCAGTGCTGATGGCAAAGCAAAACTGAATGTCTAGATCACTTAGTACATGCACATTGTAACACTATTTCAGGACACAGGAGGGTTTTATTTTTGTCCCACCCATCTTCACCAAATTCTTATTGTCAAAATTTGTTTGTCTAACAAAAAAAAAAAGATGTCTTGGGGCTAGGTGGCTTCATATGCTTGGCCCATCATATTTGCATGATTATTTGTAGTAGCAAAACCTTTGTTCAAAATGAGGGCAGCAACCTGAGCTGTATCAGTTCTCGCAGAAGCACAGAGCGTATTGCAGCTTTTTGGCTGAAAGCATTGCATGTTTAACTTTGTAAGGAATAAACAGTGTACAAATTAGTTTAAGGAGAGATAGAAATGGTAAATAGGCAAGCCAGTATGATCAGTTGACTTTTAAAAATGAATAACTTTATCTTGAAATTGAGATACATATGCCAGTTTTTAACATTGGATTCTACTTATACTTAGAAGAGGGACTGTGAATCCTCCAACTCTGGAGTGGATGGGAGGGGAAATGATTCTGGAAAAGCCCTCCCCAAGGCAGCCTGACTAGCTCCAAATAGGAAGTACATGACCAAACTGTGCAGTTCAGCAAGCAGAAGGCCGGGTGGTTGGCACATGCCTCACTGTGGCTGGACTGGACCAGGCATATCCCTTTCCATACTGAGGCCAGACTGCATGGGCATGTCCCTTACTGTGCAAAGCTGGGCCAGGCAAGTGCAAGGCCAAGTGAACACATCCCTCCTAGTGGGCAGGCAGGGTGCATCCCTCACCCCCATGAAGCTGGTCCAAGGCACATCCCTTGTGGTGATGAGTGTGGGCTGGGCACATCAAAGGATGGGCCAGAGACATCCTTTACCACTCTGGGCAGGGTGAAGCTGAATCAGGTACCTCCTTCCCCACACCTCTAGATCACAGTGATGGTGCAGTGTACCTCTCTGTTGTGTATTGCAAAGGGAAGCAGCCCACAGGCCATCAGCCCACTGGGACTTTTTGTGTAGACTTTAATGGCCAATCTGCCACTGCTGCTGCTAGTGTGGATTTCTCAAATTTAGAGTTGGATCCCATGGATCCTTCCTGCTGGTGGCAATGCCTTTTGCATCAGGGAAGGCCTTTGTTGTTGCTGCTGCTTTTGTTGGAAGAAAGTGCCACCAACTAACAAAACAGATCCACAGGATCTAAATTTGATTTGTTGTTGGAAACCCGGTAGTGCTGCACTGTTGTAACTCAATTTGGACAGACAGCAATATCT
>NW_015202264.1:0-3045 GCF_001447785.1 Gekko japonicus | reverse complement strand
ATTTTTTATTTATTATTACTACTTTCTTTCTTTTTTCTTTTGAAATTTTGCACCCGAGAATGTTTGTGCCCAGGGCAATTGCCCCTGTGGGGCCCCCCCCCCAATATCACTGTGTACATCTGATCTTTGGAGAACTTCTATCAAGCATTCCTTCTCAGCAGTAATGATGGCACATACATAGAGGTGCAAGAATATCTTCCTGGCCCACCAGCGACTTCACAGGATTCACATCCACATGCAGAGCTCTGCAGCTGTTCCAACAGCTGTCAGAGAAAAACTAGGAAAACTCCCCCCCCCATCTCCAACACTGTTCTGCCTTCTTTGGTCCAGGGCAACCTTCTGAGCCTCTCTTACTCAGTTTCCCCATAAAATCAGTGTGGATAATAATACAGGGAGCAGAGGGGAATATGTATTGTGGGAATTAATGAATCAGCTAATGCTTAGAAAGTGCTTTGAAGATCAAAGGTGTCTGCCCCACTGCATTTTATGGTGGGTGTTGTAAGCCTGAGGCGCTGCCTTTTACTATTGGGTAGCCCATAGCAAGGGCACCCCACTTCTAACCTGATCCAGAGACCCACAAAATTCAGGCCAAGGAAGGCACTCTTGGTTCTGAAACACGGAGCTAGCCACAGCTCTGAAAAGGGGTCTCCATTTTCAGATGACAGGCAACCTCAGAGCAAGCCTCCATTTCTCCCCCTCCACCCAGCAGAGATTATGCTTATGAAATAGCAATGAGTTCTAGCAGGTAAAGTACCTACATTTCTAAAGTCTATTTAATTCTTTGTCTGAATACTTATCTTTTCTGCTCTGCCCATCAAGATACCGGGATAAACCATTTAAGCATTCAAATTATTAACGATCCTTCCTGGCCCTAATCAGGGACGTCTCCCACCTTTTGTTTACCCTGGCCAGGGCCATTAGTGGTCAGATTATCCACTTAACTAGCCACCCAGCACCTGGCTTCTATTGTCAAATCCGGACCCTGCCCCTCTGGACATCTGGGCCTTGCCCCTCCTGATGCCACACACCCCTGGGACTCGTCATTAGTCCAGAAAATCTTTTGTTCTCACCTGAGACCAGCCCCCAGGACCAGGCATTGGTCTGTATTGTTTTCCATAGGGTATATCCCAGCATGAACATGGCCTCAGACCGTGTGTTCTCTGCCATAACCCAAGATGACAGGCCACCCCTAAACTCTCTGAGTTTAGGCCACAATCCATGGACCTCTGCACATCTGAACAGGTTGTATCCCCTCTCTATAAGCTACCTCTATAAGCCATCAATCCCCTCTGCTTCCTTATAGTTCTATATTGTATGTCTGTGAATGTTGTGTGTTATTGAGTGAATTGTGCCAGTAAACTATCATTATTATTAAGGAAGTCTGCCTCAGTCTCTCATTGGGAACCTCAGAATCAGCAGCATCCTCCGTAAACAAAGACGGTTGTTCCCGAAGTTAAAAACTGTACCAATTGTTTCCATTTTGGAGCAATTCGGCTAACAGATCTTGGGGGCTCGTGTCCGGGATCCGTCCTGTTCGTCTGGATCACATGCAAGGCCGGCATTTGTGTGGTTCAGTCAAACAGACGTAGAGAAGAAACTGTTTTCTGTGTGTTTCCGTGAAGGCTGATGGCGCTTCCATAGCAGCTGCTCTTGCGAATGAGTGATTGAGTTCTTGTGTGTGTGGCTCTAGTGAGCATTCGAAAAGTAGTAGGGAGACTGTAAAAAGCTCCTGAATTGGAAAAGTAGTAGGGAGACTGTAAAAAGCTCCTGAATTGGAAAAGTAGTAGGGGAAAGCTGTAAAAGCCCCCGAATTGGAACCAGGCAGGAAAGCCGCAGAGGAGCTACCTGACCTTGCAATTAGGGTGCCAGGCAGGAAGCCTTAAGAGCCCCTTGGAAATAGTTGTAGGTAGAACTATAAACCTTCCGGGTTATTAAAAGGGTTGTCCTAGGGGAGTGCCTATCCTAAAACCTTGATCGCCGGTTTTTGAATAGGAGTAATCCGGCAAGAGTGGTGCCTGATAAGCCTGCTCTGAAAACTCCTGGCCCGTGAGGCCGAAGGAACAGTAAGGTTGTAGAAGAGCCCACTGATTCCATTCTCCAGGTTTTAGAATACTTGGAAACTCTTGGATCACAAGGTATAGAGAGCCAAGCTCGCCTTGCCCGAGAGCAAAAAGTAGGTAACTTGAATTCAAGACAGGGACGAAAAACAAAAAAATCCCCCGTACCCCCACCCCGGAGAAGCCGGAGATTTAGAAGGATGAAAATTGTGTTTGTGTGTGTGTAACTGTGCTCCAGCTTTGAAACCCCTGAAGTCAGGATCTTTTCCCTTTTGCTCAGTGGCCCCAACTGAGATTGGTTTGTAACTTAAGTTTGCTCCTCAGATCCGAGAATCTGAAGTCAGGGAGACCCCAGGTATGAGGGTTCTTTTCCCTTTGGTGGCCATTGGCCAATTTGGTTATTGTAACATAAGATTTTCCTCAGATCCGAGTATCTGAAGTTAGGGAAAACCCCAGGAATGAGGGTCTTTGCCCTGTGATGGCCTTTGGCCAATTTAGTTTGTATCTGAAGTTAGGCAGTCATAAAATTTTTGAAGTAAAAAGCCCCCCCTGGAGAGTAGTAGTGCTCATCAGGGCCCCTGTTTAAATTTTAGAATATTTGAACTTCCCAGTAAAAGGAACTAAGCTGTTAAAATACCCTTGGCTCCAGAAAAGCCAAGTGCAGGCCCTTTTCCAGGCTCAATGTAAAAGTAAGAACTTGAAACATTCTAAGAAAGAAGCATGTGCATGCTGAAGGCTTTGGCTTGCCTTGAAGTTGTGCACCAGTCTTGCAAGGGAGGCCAGTCTAAAACTTTTAAATAGCAAGCTCAGGAAACAGAAACAGAACGAAAGCAGTTATTAAGTACAGTCACTTAATGGCTGGAGCAAAGTAAAACCTCCCCATTCGAAACTTTACACTGGGTTTGGAATGGAGTGCACACAGGACTTTTCTGTGGAAGGAACTTAGAAAGAAAGAAGGGAAAATCCCTTAGTTTCTCTGATGGAAATA
>NW_015202263.1:0-2470 GCF_001447785.1 Gekko japonicus | reverse complement strand
AGAATATAATATATAAAATATATGGTTAATATATGAAAATAAGGCCATGGACCTGTTGGGGCCTGGTTAAACATTTGAGAAAATTTTGCTGGGAAGACTATTGAAGAACTCAGCTGTTGTTGATATCTGTTGAATTAAATAAAAGAAGATAAGGTGATAGGTAATTACTTTAGAATGTAAGTCTAAGAACCTTTATATTTTGGGTTGAAAAGTAGATTGATAGATTATGAGAAATATGCGTTGATTTATAGTGGAAAAATACATAAGATATGAAGAAATATTTTAAAAAGTTAAGTTTGACTGTTGCAAAGATGTTGAAAAATGTAATTTTTGGTTGGGTATTTGTTTATCTGTGTTTGTTATGTCTTTAAAATTCAATAAAGAAATTATACCCCCCAAAAAGACTTTATCTGCAAAATAGCTCACAAAAGCCTCACAGCCAATATCCAATTCCCTATCATTTCGCCTGCCCCGTGGCAGGTCTGTCAAGGACCAAATCGTACTAAATAATTGGGCCGAGCGTGAGCTTACAGATGCAATCTCAGCTGCAAAGAAATCCTTCTTAGCAGCCTTGGCTGCCATCTCGTAGGATCTCATAAACGTCCTATAAGATGCTCTTGACGCCTCGTCGCGAGCGCGATGCCACCGTCTCGCTAGTCGTCTCAGTTCTCGCTTCATCAGCCGCAGCTCCTGGGTATACCAAGGAGCCCACCTCAATTGAGTCTGGAGAGGATGCCTTGGAGCGATCTCGTCGATGGCTGCAGAGAGCTGGACTTGCCAGTCCTCCACCAGCTCATCCAATGAGCCACCAGAGGGCCTCAGATCCCGCAGAGCCCTCTGAAACCGCAATGGGTCCATTTGGCTTCGCGGGCAAGCATAAATCTGCTCACTGCCTACAAAAGATCAGGGTGGAACATTCAGACGGGCCTTCAGGACCAGGTGGTCGAACCATGGCACTGCCTCAGCAGAGATCTGATCCACCATCACCCCCACCGCAAAGATCAAATCGAGCATGTGACCGGCCCGATGCATAGGGGCTGATACAAACTGCGAGAGTCCCAGCGCCACCATGGATGACAAAAGGTCCGTAGCCCGGCTGGAGGTCAAGTCCTCGGTATGGACGTTGATATCACCCAGGACAATCAGTCTAGGGTGATCCATCGCCCAGCCTGATACGGCCTCCAGCAGGGATGGCAGGCTACTGGCCGGTGCATTAGTTGGTTGGTACACCAGCCAGATCGCCACACTCTCCACAGCCTCCAGCATCACGCCAACACACTCTAAGCCTGCCATCTCCACAGACGGGAGCAACCTGAAGGAATAAGCCTCCCGAATGAAAATAGCCACTCCTCCCCCCTGCCCCCTAGTCCGTGATTGGTGATGGACTGAATAACCCGGGGGGGGGGCAAGATGGGTGAGAGCTACCATCTCACCCTCCCTCACCCAGGTCTTGGTCACGCACGACAGGTCCGCCTGGTGTTCCAACACAAAATCCCGAAGGGTTGTGGTTTTGTTGTTAATGGACCTGGAGTTGCACAACACCAGTGACGGAAGGGGGTTATAAATCCTGGCCCCACTGCCAGCCACCCTTGGGATGAGCCGTAGGCTGGAAGGGCGCCAAGCCATTCGCAGTCTCCGCGTCCTTCCCTTAATATCATGCCTAGGCCCACCGCTAAACTTCCCCCTCCCCAAGAGCACCGGAATTTGCTGCTCCAACGTAGTTAAGTCCCCCTGGCCATCTTCGTTGTACTTCAGACCACCAGGTCAAAAGCAGACAAGATGGTCCACACACCACTCCTGAACCAACAGGCTAAAACTAATAATGCCCTGCTACTAAAAACTAGAATGCTGCTAAAACAATGTTTCTAACTCAACCAGTCAACTAGGAAATAACAATACAAAATTACAATGCCTAATACAATTAAATAGCCCTATCCCCAGTACTCCCAGTCAGACAACACTTCCACCCAGCATTCATTCGCTAATAGCCAGACACCATCCACACACAGCCACCAGCACTCATTCACCCCTATTACTAGGCAGCGTCAGATCTTAAGCAACCGCCCTGCCGACAAGTGGAGAGTTCACCCAGTCACCACTAGAGGTCACCAGTCGGCTGGTAGTTCACCCGATCACCACTAGGAGGCCACTGTTGTTTTGGCCCCTCAGAGTTCCTAAGCAGCGTCTCTGAGCCCGCCCCCCACGGATCTCCCAAGTTGCATCTCAAAAGCTCCGATGATCCATGTTCTTGCTGGTCATCCCCAAAGATGGTGTGGAGACAACAATTTTGCCCAGGTGTCTCCTGGTCGCTGATTTTCCGTAGGCCCACCGCTAGGGGCGCTACTCCCTCGGCTCTCTCCAATCACGGGCTGGAGTTCCCCAGGGTCCCACTGCCCGACCTTCTTCCATAACCTAAGGGACAGAAATCCAAGCTACATTGTCAAGTGTCAGTGAGCGGTTTGCTGAGCAG
>NW_015202262.1:0-2938 GCF_001447785.1 Gekko japonicus | reverse complement strand
CAAAACCACTGCTCTGCACAGTGACATTTATAAAGCAGTGTTGTTTTCATTTTATATTTCTATGCATGTGATGCATGTGTCATCTGCAGTGTGTCTGGCTCTTATTTACTCCCCACCCCTTTCTGGTCTGCCAGCACTCCAACAACTGCATAGGCAGACACTGAAGTTTTTTCCAACACCCGGTTCAAAAAGTTTGCCTATCCCTGCATACTTCCAATTTGAATTGGTAAACTGTGACCAAACAGTGAACACATATCCACATATGAGGATTCACTTCTTTTTTAGTATTGTGTTTAGTGTTTAAACTTGTGTCTTATTGTCAGTGGTTGAAACTTTTTCAGTTAACAAACTGAACTAGGTTGGTGGTGCTTAACATCACAGACCTATGAAGCATTAGTATCTGAAACCCTGGTAATGTACTATGCACATCAGTCTATAACCCACATGATTTCAATGTACATTCTCTGAATCTAATGCCATGCAAGTTGTCTCTGGTTCATGATCTCTTATGCCATACAGCAATAAGTTTTTTAGCCTTTTAAGGTGGCACCAGATTCTGTTATTTTTGACTCCTGCATACTAACAGGTTTATTAAGTTTTTTTTCTGTGTAAAACAATATTCTGTGCTTAGAGAGAGTAATACCGCTAAGTACAAGATACTGGGGCATTGCCTTTGTGACTTGCATGTCAGCTTTCCAGAGGCAGCTAGCCTAGGGTTACCAGACTCTGGTTTGGGTAATTCCTGGAGATTTGGGGGATTGATCCTGAAGAGGGACCTCAGTGGAGTATAATACCACAGGTCCAGCCTCTAAAGCAGGCATTTCCTCCAGGGAAACTGATCTATGTCATCTGGAGATCAGTTAATTCCAGGAGATCTCCAGGGCCTATCTGGAGTTTGGTAACTCTTCCCCAAGGGGAAAGCTAGACTGGTTGAATTTCATCCTACGAAGCAAGACACAAGATCACTCCTGCCGGCGGGGGAGACTCAGCACATGTTCAGAGACACGACTAGTTTCCATGCTGAGTCCCACCACTGGAGTCCTAAAGGCTGCACCCCACCACTGAAACCAGGCGCTGTGGTGAAACAATCTTCTCAAATTAAACCTTGCAAATAGGAAGGAAGTGGCACTATGCAGAAAGAAACAGAAAGGGGGTGGAGGGAGTAAGTCAGCAGAGTATTAAGAGACTGAGTCCATGGTGTGTTTTAAAATATAAAAGTTTACTATAAACCTAACATGGGAAAAGGTACACAGGATATAAAATAACAAAGAGCTAATATGGCTACATCCTTACAGCTAAAAGGTAAAATGGGAAGAGAATGGCATCTCCTTCTCAGTCAGAACAAAGAGAGGAAGAGAAGCCAATATGCTAAATACTTGACACATTGGTTTCCAATCAGACCAGCAAATTAGCTCCAAAGTTCCCGGGCATTCTATTGTCTAAACAGATTGGTTACAAACAAATATGTAACTTCCTGTTGATCATTAACCCTGTAAATACTGAAGTGTTTTGACATGTAACACCCAACAAAGCGGAACGCCTAAGAGAAGGTCAAGTGGAGAGAGCCTTGTCTTGAGTATTGGGAAAGGAGGGGGAATAGGTGGGGACAATGCGGGAGAGTGAAAGGGCTGGCGCGGGGTGGAAGAGGAAGAGTGAATGAAGCGGGGAACTGATCTTTCCTTCTCACCTCTCTTGACAGAACAGCAGATTGGCAGTGTGGGGGAAGGGCTCAGAGGAAGAGCCCGGCTGGACAAAGGAAGGCCAGTCCCACTTTCCTCCCCCTGCCAGGCCAGCCTAAAGGGCAGCAGCTTCCAGCTCCCCCTAGGCCTGTGACTCCTGACGCTGGGTGCACACAACCCTACAGCCAGGCCGAGCTGGTGCTACCTGCACTTTCCTTCTCCTCCTCCTCCCCCATCCGGTCTCCCTGCACACTCACTTGTCAAGCCAGAAGGAGCAGAAGGAGGCCTGGGGCATGCATGGGGGGGAGTCCCCCCCTTAGTCAGCAGGGCAGAGGATGCGGCCCTGAGACACAGCAAGGGCCATGGTGGTGGGCACGCCCATCACGAGGGCTTGGCGGCAGCAGTTCGGGTCTTACCGCTTGTACTGCACATGGTAGAGGAGGTTGGGCGAGGAGAAGCCACCGCACACGTGCTCAGGGGTGGCGGGAGGTACTGGGTGGTGGGCTAGGGCTGCTGGCAGCAAGAGAGGGCCTGGGACGGGGGGAAGAAGCACGGGCACAGCCTCCCTCCAGGCAGTGCAGGACGACCAGCAGGAGTGGCATGGCACGGAGCATCTTCCGTGTAGCACAGAGCCCCTTGTGCGTCCAGGCAGCCACTGCAGAGCCACTGAAGGGGTACATGGGCTGGCCTTGACAGCAGCAGCAGAGGGGAGAGCAGGGGCCTTGCACGGGGCCTGGTTTTTTTCCTGCTGGGGGTGGGGCTTAATGCTGCTGCCTGTGCTTCTGCTGGAGCTGTGCTCCTGTGCTCTCCAGGTCCAAATGACCCTTGCTTGGTACCACACAATTTGCATGACTCATCCAGGCCTTGCTACTTAGTACTGTTCAACAGCAGTCACCTCACAAACACCAGTATGGTGTAGTGTTTACCATATTACACTAGGATATCAGAGAGGTAGGTTCATATCCCCAGTTCGCCATAGAAGCTCAGTGGATGACCTTTGGCCAGTTACATATTTTTAGTCTAACATACCTCTCAGGGTTGTTGTGAAAATAAAATGGCAGTGAGGAAAATAACATAAGTTGCTTTGAGTCCCCATTGCTGAAAAAGACAGTGTATAAATGACGTAAATAAAGAATAAATATAAATAAAAACA
This sequence comes from Gekko japonicus, assembly GCF_001447785.1. NCBI lineage: Eukaryota > Metazoa > Chordata > Lepidosauria > Squamata > Gekkonidae > Gekko > Gekko japonicus. The sequence continues at coordinate 106 of NW_015202262.1, read as the reverse complement.
TAGCCAAAGGTGAGGAGGCAGATAGATTCTGGGTTGCCAGGTCTGATCTTGGCAGCCATCAGGAGGATGGTGGGGTGGCTGTCAGTGACAGCATAATGTCACTTCC
>NW_015202261.1:0-3063 GCF_001447785.1 Gekko japonicus | reverse complement strand
GTGGCATTATACCCTGCTGAGGTCCTTTCGATTTCCAAACCCTTCCCTCCCTAGGCTGTGCCCCCAAAATCACTAGAAATTTCACACCTGGAGTTGGTAACAGTAAGCTTAAGAGGCCCATAGTGAAGGAACATCTAAAAAAAATCCCTATGGCGAATAGGCTTTAGGATTAAAATCCTTTTGCTCAAGACTCAAAAGTCATCAGACATCTGAAATAGATACTCTCTGCAATCTGCCCCCACCTTTTCTCACCCACTTGACTAAGAGCCAACAATAGGAACCTTGGACTAAGAACCTTGCAACATCTGTGGTTAAGAAATCTGCCAGTATCTTTGGTTAAGACATTTATTCCTGTAAGCTATGGTAACTGTTTTTCAGTAAGAGTTTGAGGAAGCAGGTGCATTGGATGATGCAATCTAAATGGAAAGCTTGCTGAAAGAGATATGAGCCCTACAGAAAGTGTGTGAAATAAGGAAAATGTGCAAGACAGTTCTCTATTGCTCTGTAAATTTTTTAGTTAGGAAAACTATTGCCTATGTTTAAATTGCTTAAAATGTTTATGACGTGTACTCTAGTGTGTATAAAAACTCCTCGAAGTCCATTCTCAGTGTGCAGCTAGTTTTAGAGCTCTTGGGCTCAGCGCACCTTGACGTCAATAAAAAATCTCTCCTCTTGCTTTGCCTGGTAGTCTGGAGATTATTGGGCTCAAGCCTTTGTTTTACTCTGTCCTGCTTCAATAGCATTACCAAAAATGGTAATTTAATACTCTTAAGGTTTTTATTTTGTTTTGTTTTTAGAGGCCCTTCATAATATCAGGCCCAAAATGGGAGCTTGTGCATAAATCCCACTTTGGAGTCTGACATGGATCAGGACTGTGGGTGGTGGGGCACACTACTTTCCTCTCTCTGCACACTATTTCCCAGACAGAAATCAAAACAGCTGTTGGCTCTGTTTCTCCCCTGTGTGTGTGTGTGTGGGGGGGGGGGGATTTCTATCCTGGAAACAGACTAGAAAAAAGAGAAAAGCTTCCTGCTCTGTGGTCCTTATAAACACTTAGCCTCCCTGCAGTTGCTTTGAAAGAAAATGAAAGATGTCTAGATATTGAGTCACAGTAGGAAGTGGAAGTTGTTTTCTTTCCTTGCTGGGAAACTCCTTTAGTCCAAGCACCCTGGTAACCTGCTACCACCACCCAGTAACTCCTGAGAACATCTAAACTAACTCACTGAGAAGGCACACTTCCAGCACAGTAGTATAACAATAACTAAGTGAAAGGGTAAAAACCCTAGAAAATATCTTATAACCAACCCTGTAGCACCCATGCAGTCTAGAACACGGGGAAGAGATTAAGAAAAATATCCCAGGCAGCAGGAGAAGGCAGCACAGAGCTGTGCCCGCAGGGAGCTATTAGGTCCCCGATAGAGCTTGGCAATAAGAAGACGGAGCTTTGCAGCTGCTCTCCTCAGCTTCAAAAAATTATCCCGTCAATTCCAGGATGTTGTTGTTGTTGTTGTAGTTTTTTTTAAAAAAAACTTTGCCAGTGTCCCTTTGTGTTCCCTTTCATTTAAGGAACTGAACCACAAGGATTTAAATGGAAGGCACTTACTTGATGCTACTGCGGAGCTGTGATAGGGCACTTGTATAAATTAAAAACAGAAAACCTTTGGTCACCTTGCCACACACACCCACATGTCAGAAGTGACATTCCCTCTCCAGTCAAGAAAAACTGAGGGCTTGTTGTTGTTGTTGCTGTAGCTGCAGAATAAATACACTGGGGGAAAAAGAGTGGTGCAAACAGCAGGCACAGAATCTGAAGTCAAGGCTAAAGGCTTGACTGCTCGGGCTCCCTGCAGTAAGCTGTGTGTGCATAAGAGGCCAGTAACTGGGCTTGTGGTGTCAAGAACCTCCTTATGGATTCTTCTGAGTACAATGTTCCCCTTCCCCCAGGGGATGCTACAATAGGAAATAATCAATGGAAAGAAGAGACCTAGACCTTCTGTAAATGTTTGGAAAGATCAAAATAATGTGTTTCACATCGACTATATTTTTGAAAAGGTGTTTTCTCTAGGCTCTGTGAAATTGCATGCTGCTCCACATAACCAACTCAATCTACTTTTTGCATTTAATAAATATTTTAATATATTTAGAGGATATTATACTATAACATAAGTGAAATGAGAAGTGAAACATCAGAGTGTTGGGTTTTGATTGACATTTAGCAATTCTCCTGAGTGTTTATAATTGGCTGGAGGGAAATGCACTTTCTAAAGATCGCAAGCAATCCCTATGGATACCTGTAGCCTTCCTTAAAGCAACTCACAAGAAATGAATAGGTTTGTATTTTCCATAGTTTTTAGACAGTCACAAATAGTTTAAGAGTTTCTTGCAGCACATTAAAGGATACCAGTAAAGGGTCCCTTAAACATTTAGTCAACTGTGGTTTAAACTGAACAAAATTTAGAGTCATATTGGCTAGATGTATAAAGTCAAATGTTAGAGACTGCTCATCTTCATGTTTGATTTCAAATTTTCCATCACATAGTTGACTTGGGCCAAAATCCCATGTTTATACCACTACTTTGCAGTTCGATAGAACTCTCCTTAAACTCTTCTGTTATTAAAACATTCTTAAACAACGAGTCTCTAATTTAAGATAAATCAGCAAATGCCTCAGTAAACAACAGAATTTCAAGTTGGTGGTGGAAGGGGAGGGTGTTCTCTGACCTCCCTAGGAAGCGCATTCCAAGTGAGTAACTGCCATCAACAAAGAGGTTTTCCTGTGGGCTACCTGTGATCTTTCCTGTATGGAACTACAATTACTAAAAACTGATGGCTGAAAAATCCCTTAGACTTAGAGTGTAATGGAAGTCACCTAACTAGTTAAATACTATTTGTGGAAATCAATAAAATAATTAATAATTGTGATTAAATATTACAACCAAAGAGTACCCTTGTGTGGGCGAGTGGTAGTAAAATAATGGGTAGGCTAAATTATTTGTAGGCTAATGCTGTTTTTATTTAACTTGCCAACATTTTTGTTGCCAAAAATTTGTAAGCCACCATATT
>NW_015202260.1:0-2952 GCF_001447785.1 Gekko japonicus | reverse complement strand
AGCCTCATTCCAGGTGGAAACCAGCTTTGATGTGTATACATTGAGAATTGGGAAATCCCATTTGGGAGAAGCTCCTTTTTTTGGTCCCATATTTTGATTGCAGTATTTAATAAGATATTATTTTTGATGTTTTTTGGTCTGAGGTTAGGTTTAGTCCAAAACATTTCTTGTAGTTTAAAGGGTATTGTAAAAGATCCTTCTATTTTTGTCCATGGTTTTTGATGATCCGTTTGTAACATTTGAATTACTTGTGCTAGTACTGTTGCTTGGTAGTAACTCCTTAGTAAAGGTAAGTCAAGACCCCCAAGGTTTGTTGGTCTGTGTAATATGTTTTGATTTATCCTCGATTTTTTCCCCTTCCCATAGAAATCTTGTTAGAGTTTTTTGCCATATAAGAAGATTTTTGTTATTAATGGTAATGGGCAAAGTCCTGAAGAGGAAAAGAAATTTTGGTAAGATGAAGCTTTTAATTAAGTGAATCCTATCAGCCAATGTCAATTGGAGGATGTTCCATTTTGAAATATCCATTTTTATCATTTCATATATCTTATGAAAATTTTGATTTGTTAAATCCTTAAGGTTAAGCGGTATATACACTTCTAGATGTCTCCAACTTTTTGTAATCCATTTGAAGTTGAAAGTGTTTTTTATACTTGCTGTAGTGGTTTGTTTGAGTTTAATAGGATAGATTTTTGATTTGGATTGATATATCTGCAATCCAAATATTTTAACGAAAGAAGTCAACATCTGATGTATTTTTTGGGTTGTTTGGATTGGATTTGTGATATATATTGTGAGGTCGTCTGCGTACAAATTAATTTTATGTTCTTGTCCCTTAATGTTTAAACCGGTAATTTAATAGTCTTTTCCTGATTTTTTCGGCTAGCAGTTCAATTGTCATTGCAAATATTAGCGGGGAAAGAGGGCAGTCCTGTCACGTTCCTCTTAATAAGGTGAAGTGTCCAGAGCTATTCTTATTTACTCTAACTTTTGTTTTGTTGTTCATGTACAGCGCTTGAATTGCTCCTATTGTTTTGAATAGTGTTAGCATATACGTTACTTCGACCGAGCCAAACACTTTCTCGAAGTCCAGTGGTAGAATTAAAGAATCTTCCTGTTTTCTTTCTCCATGGATAATAATATTAAGAGTTCTACGGATGTTATCAGATATTTGACGGTTTGGGATGGTTTGGGACGGTTTGGGATGAAACCTGTTTGGTCTGGGTTTATATATTTAGGAATGAACCCTTTTAATCTATTGGCTAAAATCGTTGTAAAAATCTTGTTATCATGGTTTAATAATGCTATTGGTCTATATGATGTCGGATTTGTTGGATCTTTGCCTTCTTTAGGTATAACTATTATCGTAGCCTCAGACCAAGAATTAGACAACTTTCCCTTTTGAAGTATTTAATTACATGTGTTTAACAGATGACTTATTATGAATTCGTTAAATGTTTTATAAAATTCTGAAGGTAGCCCATCTGGTCCGGTGGCTTTGTTATTTTTCATGCTCTTAATGGTGTCCATTATTTCCTTTGGGCTAATCGGGGCTTCCATTAGTTCTTTGTGTTCTTGAGTTAATTTTGGTAATGAAGGTATGGAATTTAAAAACTCCTCGATCTCTTTTTGATCAGGATTTCTGGAGTCATATAGTCTTGTGTAGTATTCAGCAAAGGAGTTTGCTATTTCTTTTGTCTTATATACCTGGTTACCATTTTTACCTTTTACTGAACCTATAAAGGTTGACTTCCATTTTTCCTTTACTCTCCAAGCAAGAATACAAAGATTTCTAGAAGATTTTTGCCATAACCTCTCTTTCAAGTAAATTAATTTTTTTTGTATTTGTGAGATTTCTAAATTGTCTAGAATTTCCCTTTCTGCAAACAGTTTCTGGTATATTTTGTTACTACCTGTTCTTTTATGTTTTTGTTCTAGTGCAGCAATTTTATCTAACACTTCATTTTTAAATATCGAACACTTCATTTTTTAAAAGGATCTTTTCTTTTCTTAATTTAGATGTGATTGCTATCAGAGAATCATGAATCACTGCCTTTATAGTGTCCCATAGAGTAGCAGGTGTGATCTCTACAGAGCAAATTTCCTTAAAGAAATTTTTGATGTCTTTTCCAATCTTCTCTTTTGCTTTCATATTTAATAAAATATTCCTATCAAGTGTCCAATTGCATTCTGTACACTTTTGGTGACTCAAGTTTATTTGCCCTTCCATCCATGCATGATCTGTTAAGTATCTCGGTTTGATTTCTATTGAGACAAGTTGTGAAGTGAGTGTTTGTGAAATCAAAATAAAGTCTATTCTTCTAAAAATTTTCTGTCGCGTTGAAAAATATGTATAGTCTTTTACTGTTGGATGAAGCAATTTCCATGTATTGCATAGTTGATACTTTGTTATAAGTTGATGTAGTTTATTGTTCTTTTGAATCACTGGGTTTTTCCTAGGTTTCTTATTTCATGTTCGGTCCAACTTGTTATTCATAATGTGGTTTAAGTCTGCTCCTATTATCAGTTCTCCCTCCTAAAATTGTGTTAATTCTGCTAAAATGTTATCTAAGAATGGAATTTACATTTTGTTCAGAGCATAAATTGAAGCTAATGTAATTTTTACTTCTTCCAGAGTACCTTTAATAAACAGGTATCTACCAAGAGGGTCTAACTATCGCCTCCAGTATGAAATTTAAATTTTTTGACAGAAGTATTGCCACTCCTCTTGTTTTGGAAGAGCTGTGAGCTTGAAATTGTGTTGGATATAGGTTGCTATTTAATATTTGTTGATTTTGGATTCTGGGACTTATGTGTGTTTCTTGCATGTGGACGTCTTCTCAGATGCTGAATCACCCTCTTTATCTTTATGGTGTTGTTCCGTCTTCTAATGTTAACTGAGCTTATTTTTATCATGTTTGCTTATTATTATGTTGTATGTACTGTTTACAG
>NW_015202259.1:0-3344 GCF_001447785.1 Gekko japonicus | reverse complement strand
GTGTTCGCTTGGTTGTGTACATCGTTAAAACTATTTTATTTTTATTTTTACTGGATTTGTATCCTGCCCTTCCGGCCTAGCAGGTCCAAGGTGGGTTCCATCAGACACAATAACCAATATACAAAGAATTTAAAACAAAGCCCCCTGTAAGAAAACCAACAACATTCCTATGGTACAGATCATGGTCAAAGTCTCACAGATGCAATCTATTTCGAGTTTGGCTCCTTAGATGATAATACAGATCTGACCCACTGAGGGAAGGCCCAATAGAGAGGGGGGGAGGACACCTGCCACCCCAATTAAAAGCCTGGCGGAAGAGCTCCGTCTCGCAGGCCCTGCGGAACTGTGAAAGGTCCCACAGGGCCCTGATCTCATATGGGAGCTCATTCTACCAGGTAGGGGCCAGGGCTGAAAAGGAGATCAGCACTTGGGAGACTGTAAGTTCCCTTATGTATAGGGTTGCCAAACTCCAACTAGAATCTGGAGATCTCCTAGAATTACAATTGATGTGCAGACTATGGCGATCAGTTCCCCTGGAGAACATGGTTGCTTTGGAGGGTAGACTATATGGAATGATACTCTGCTGAGGTCCCTCCCTTTCCTCAAACCCTGCTCTCCCCAGGCTCCAGCCCCAAATCTCCAGGAATTTCCCAACCTAGAGTTGGCAGCCTTACTTGTGTATGTCGTGGTGAGCTTTCCAAAGAAGTAGCAGGTTAAGAATTTGACAAATATATGAGTTTCAGCCACCTTTTGCCACTGTTCTGAATGTTTGCAGAGCAATGGGTATGTCTTCAGTTGTGGTAGGACTGAAAGGGCAGGGCAGTCTAGGGCAAGATCAGTTCTTGGGCCAAATCTCCCAAAAGAACTGCTTGGGATAGCACAGTGAGGGGGCTGCTGATGCACTGCAGGGCTCAACTCACTCCCAGCCATCAGTGCCATGGGAAGAGATTGGCATCACTGCCTGGTCCTTTGCCACTGCTGTCCTGGTCCAGCCCACTGCCACAGGGGCTTGACTTGGCTGGTGGACGGTGGCCGACATCCGGGAGGTGATAGGCTTTGCTTGCTAGGGAGAACTGGCCCTTCCTAGGGGAGTTTAGTTTGCAGAACACAAATCCATGCACTGGCTGGCTGAGCTACAGAACTACATTGAAGATGTTTCAGGATCTTCTCCACTAACCTGAGTCGACATAGGAACCATTTGTGAAAACTTCGGTTCTCGGCCATATAGACCTCTCGAAGACAGGTCTGCTCAGCGCGGCGGAATCCTGGATCCACAGTTTACCCACCCGACCTTCCTGGGTGGCAATGCTAGATGTAACATCTTCCACAAGTTGGGTCAGTGGGACAAAGAGGGCTCCCCTGTGGCAATTTCAGCTTGGGGAAACGGTGTGGAGGGGAAGGCTGAAGCCCTTCCTATCTCCACAATGAACTGCCAAACTGAACTGGGTCCTGGAGTGCTGGTGAACAACATCTTTCCATAAGTCGGGTTGAGAACCCTGACCCATCTCATGGCAGATGTCACATCTAGTTTGGCTCATTGGCCTATTACGCACGGGTGTTTGCCTTTGCTTTCACTGTTCATGTCCATTGGGTTTTCTTTTGTGTTCTGCATTGATTTCCCTCCCTATAGAGCTCAGTTTGCTTTCTGGCCTTAAGTCTGACATCCCTGCCCTAGTGCTTGGCAATATGGAAAACAGGGTTTCGCAGCTGTTTGTCAGTTTCCAAAATAGTCTTGTCAGTTTCAACACCAGTCCCCCCTCCTCCCGCGGGTTCCTTTGTGTTCCCTTTCATTCAAGGAACTAGCGCTAAAATGCCTGTACAAAACCTGAACCTCGATGATTTAAATGAAAGGTGCTTGCTGGGCGCTACTGTGCAGCTGCGATAGGGCAACTGCATAATTAAAAAAAACAACTTTGGATGCCACCCCCCACATGACACAAGTGACTTCCCACCCTGATTGAGAAAAGTGTGCTTTTTACAAATTGTAGCTGCAGGAGAAATACAGTGGAGGAAAGAGAATGGTGTGCAAGGCAGGCACAGAATCCAAAGTCAAGCTTAAAGGCTTACTGCTCGGGAAATCTGCAGTAGCCCGTGTGTGCGTAATAGGCCATAGTTTGTTCTACTGCATTTTTTTTTAATGAACCTATTTGGCAGTATTTTCAAGAGAGACAAAAGAAAATGCTTCTTCACATAGCACATAATTAACTTTTGGAACTCAGGACCACAATAGGTTGCCATTTGCCTTAGATCATATCTATGAGCCATGATAGCTATATGGTACCTTGGTCTACTGAGGATATATACTTCTAGTTACCAGATGCTGGAGACATAACAACCAGGAAAGGCTGCTGGGGTCATGTACTGATTGTGAGTTTCCAGAGGCATCTTGCTGGGCAGTTGAACTAGATGGACCTTTGGTCAGACCCAGTGAGGCAGTCCCTAAGATGTTACAGTCCAGTCCAGGCCTCCAGGTACCCTTATGAGTGATCACAGTAATGGTACCAGTAGCAAGAGGCTGGTCTTCGGTGGGAAGCTTAAGTCTTTTAATGTATAGTCCTAAACAGAGATATTTCTATATAGGAGAACTTCTCCATGATAACAAATCAGGGGTAGAAAAGAGCAAGAGTCCAGTAGCACCTTAAAGACTAACAAAATTTGTTGCAGGGGGAGGAGGAGGAGGAGGAGGAGGAGGAGGAGATTGGATTTATACCCTGCCCTTCACTACCCAAAGGTGTCTCAGAGTGGCTTACAATCTCCTTTCCCTTCCCCTCCCCACAACAGACTCCTTGTGAGGTAGGTGGGGCTGAGAGAGCTCTATCGAGAACTGCTCATGAGAGAACAGCTCTGAAAGAACTTGTAACTGACCCAAGATCACACCAGAAGCTGCATGTGGAGGAGTGGGGAATCAAACCCGGTTCTCCCACATTAGAATCCGTGCTCCTAACCACTACACCAAACTGGCTTTCGTGAGTCACTGCTCCCTTCTTCAGAACTGATAAAAGCTCATCCCCTGCCACAAATTCTGTTAGTCTTTATGGAGCTACTGCGCCCTTGCTCTTTTCCACTGCTACAAACAGATTAACATAGCTGCCCATCTTGACAAATCAGGGGTGCTTGTTACCGATCCCCTGCTTTGTTGTCTGAAACACCTACCTGAGCTAAAAATGGATCAAGTTGTTTTTGCTGGCTGCCTTCTTCCCTGGAGATCCCCTGCGCATGCTACATAGTTTAAGAACATTTTGCTCGAAATCCACCGAGGACCCATGTTAAGATTTGTTCCTGAGACTTTTGTCCCCTTTCCCTCTGTTTCTCTTAGCCTGACTCTTTGTTTTAATAATGCTCCA
>NW_015202258.1:0-2956 GCF_001447785.1 Gekko japonicus | reverse complement strand
TAGGACCTTGTTATTTCAGCGTTAGTAATCACTGTTGTCGTTATTGGTTATTAGAGACAAAACCTGTACCAATACATTTTTAACCAGAAGGAAAAATGTGGGGGGAAAGGGAGTATTGGTTTCCACTTATCTCTCAGTAGTTGGAACAACTTTATTTTTTCTTCTATGAACGTTAGCAAAAGATGAAGTGACTCAACTTATAAGGTCAGTTCAGGGATAACATGGGGGGGAGGGTTTGTCATACTCTGGCATAGTATAGTCACTTGGTCCTGAATTGTTTCCCACCAATATTCCACCATCCCCATTCATACAGAGTTGCATGACAACAGTGACTCAGAAACAAAACTGCTCTTGCCTTTAGCTGGCTCTTACTAAGCATCAACTTCTACCTGATTTCAGCTTCAAGTCAGCCTGTTAAAGGAATTTCCTCTCCATCCCCACCTCTGCTATTAAAGACTCAGCAATGTGGCATGTTCATTCTGTGCATCCCTAAGGGGCAAAAAGCCACAATCCCTGGGAGCTTTTTGAAAGTAGAGTCTGGGAAGGGGGAGCATCATGAATGCCATGATATTTCTGGTTGAGCAGTCACTGGTTGAGCAGTCACTAGAGCCACTGTTATGCTCTAGAAATTCCCCAAATTGCTGTGGCAATACCATAGAGACTTGGGAAATTTCTAGAGAATCACAAATATGTCTATGTCATTGCTGACCACTCAACCAGAAATGACATCAGAGTTCACACCAGCATGCCTCTTCCATTTTTCTGCAAATCTTGACTGCAGCCAGAACTCAGGGGCAGAGGCTGCCTGCCAAAGGGGACAACCTGGCAGCCCTAAAGGGAGGGAGGTGGAAGTAAAGCAAACAGGGCTGCTTCTCTGCATGCACTATCACTGATGGCTCCCTGTTGCCTTGTCTTTGGGGATAAGTAACTGTCTTCTCTATACTTGGGTTACTTCATTATTATAGACAAAATAAGCAAGACCTTTGTCAGTTCCTTGGTGAAGCAGACTTCCTAGGATGTTGAACTTCTCCCCCTTCTCCATCTCACCTGCTACATTTGAGTGAATTGTAAACAAGGCATTTGCCTCCTCCAACCATAAAGTTAACACAGTATTTTGAAAGTTTCAGATAAACAGTCTCCCTGTTTATATGAAATAGCAACCAGTCCAAGCCAATTAACCAGAACAAGGAAAATGTTCTGCATAGAAATACTGATTGAGAATGATGATGTGTGGTGCAAGAATATGGACTAAATGTCCTTATTCTGAATCAGATCATTGGTCCATCAAGATCAGCACTGTCCACTCATACTGGCAATGGCTCTTCAGTGTCTCAGGTGGAGATCTTTCACACCGCCCCCTACCAGATCCTTTGAACTGGTGATGCCAGGGATTGAACTTGGGACCTTCTGCATACCAAGCAGATGCTCTATGACTGAGCCACAGCCCTTCATATTTTCTGAGTCAGTCCATCTCCTTGATGCCCTTCTCACCCCTTCACCACTCTGGACAAACAGTTGAGTCGGTGAGATCCCAGAAATGATGACATTGCCAGAAAATCTGGTCTATTTGGTGTATATCAGAGTTAGAAAAACTTTCATTCAAATTAGTTACCCCTTTGAGATTAATTAACAAGGCTTGCTTAGCTTGGATTTTTATTGGTTACTTTATGAATGCACATCCCTACTGCATTTGATTATTTTTTTAACGTTAATTGGAACATACAAATCCCTTGTAAGGCCATGAACTCACACAATTGTATGAAACTTTTATTGCATGGATTGCTTGCCAATTTAGGCATTGAAAACTGACAAGCATTCAGTTCTGAAGAGGACCCAAAATTGGGTTCTGTTTGTTGGTACAGGCATTACAGTTTTTATCTGTTGACTGAAAAAGGTAGGAATGTGTACTCTAGCTGAAAAGACCTATGTTATTTATATTAAATAGACACACAAGTTTTTCATGCATCCTTCCTTTCATATGCAAACTGGCTGAGCTCTATTTTAACTAAAATGGAGAATACAATTGAGAACAGCAACAATCTCCTCCCGCTTCCCTTGTCTTACCTCATGGTTCCTAAAGTATGTTTTTGCATGAGCATCTCTGATACTGAATACACTGAGTCAGGCTGGAAGAAAAAAAATGTTTAAGGCACAGACTGAAAAGCAGGTGCAAGGATTTGCTCTATCCTGGCCCCGGTCACACAAAGCATAAAGCATTTGCCGTGCTAAAGATACGGATGATAGGCGGATTTTCCGGGCATGATCACACTGCAACATCTGGGAAGCGTAGTGCTCCCGTGGCTATCCCGTGGCTTCCCGCCGAAGATGCAGATTAAAAAAACTAGTACTTACGAAGTACTGGTTTCCGGACACCGCGGGGCAAGGGCAGGCATCTGATCGCATTTCCAGTGGAATCCCGTGGCATCCAGCGCCCGCCAATGTTTTTTCGCAAACAAGGGTTTTTTTCCCCCAAGTCTCCGCAGGATGCGCAAAAGCGCCCAACGGCGCATGCGCACAAACTTCAGTAAAAAACCCCACCCATTTGCCATGGAAGTGGCACCTAGCAATTGCTGCTGTGATCGCGCCGTGCCGCTTCTTTGCCACACTGCAGGATAGCCGTGTGATCAGCTCCTCACCCCCTAACCACAGGACCTCGACGGGATGTGTGATCAGTCAGCCGCGCGTTATTTTGCTTCGAGGCAAACAGCCACGCTCCGTGTCTGCTTTTTTGGTTAATATATATCTCTAGTCTTCACATTACATATAAATTAGAGTACACATAAGGCACCCACTTTTTGGATAAAGTGTGTCTGTACTGAGATGGATAATATATGCAAACAAATTGAAAACATGATCTATTAACTTCATTACACATGTTGATTTCTGTATAATTTTATATCTCCAAAATACCGTTGGCAATCCTTTTAATTGCATCTCCTTCCCACTTTGCACCCCT
>NW_015202257.1:0-3802 GCF_001447785.1 Gekko japonicus | reverse complement strand
CTGAGAGTTTTCATTTTGAAGAAAACAACAACGCACAGATTTCTAGGTGCTTAGAGTACCTAAAGTAAAGGTAAAGGTTTCCCTTGCTCGAAAGCCAGTCGAGTCCGACTCTAGGGTTGTGGTGCTCATCTCCGTTTCAAAGCCGAAAAGCCAGCGCTGTCCGAAGACGTTTCCGTGGTCATGTGGCCGGCATGACTAAACACCAAGGCACACGGAACGCTGTTCTCTTCCCACTGAAGTGGTACCTCTTTATCTACTTGCAATTCCTTGCTTTCGAACTGCTAGGTTGGCAGGAGCTGGAACTAGAGACAGGAGCTCACTCCGTCATGCGGCACACTCGGGTCTTGAACTACTGAACTACTGACCTTCCACAGCCTGCAGTTCAGTGTCTTAACCACTTGAGCGACCGCAGCTCCTTTAGAATACCTAGAGATAAGTTTAGCCATGGCTGCAGTCACACACACAAAGGTTTCCAGGACCTTGGATTTAGACTGTGGTGGGTGAGGAGGATGGCTGTTCTTATTTACCTTTGTCGAAGGATGTTGAAAGGGTGGGGATTACACACGAAGTAATCCACTTTCAGGGCACTTTCCAACCAGATTTTACTGTGTGGACTGGCAAAATCCAGTTAGAAAGTGCATCGGAAGTGGATTAGACAGTTAAATTTAAGAGCTAAAGAAAAAAAAAGTGATACAAATGTTTGACTCAGTTTATAATAACCTAAGTGAAGTGAAGATTTGCTGTAACTAAGCTAGTGAAGATCTCCTCTCTTGGGTTTTATAGTTAGTAGTGGGTTCTTTTGCTTTATCCTATATATGTAATCCTCCCCCTTCCCTTTTTTCTGTAGTAGTTTTGTAGTTTGATTAAAAAAATAATAAAAAATCCCCTCCGAGGGCTCAAAAAGAAAAAGAAAAAAGGAAGTGGATTGAAAGTGGACTGTTTAGTGAGTGGACGGGAAATGGAAATAGTTCCCCAGATGTCAGGAATAGGACTTCAGTGCCCTTTGCCCTGACAATGGTTAGCAATGCCAGAACCAGGGCTATTTTTGGGCAGGAACGCACAGGAACGGAGTTCCGGCTGGCTCCTGAGTTGGCCACGCCCAGCAGGAACTCATTAGCATAATAGGCCACAACCAACAGCAGGAACGCATTAGGATTGGCTACATTAGGGGTGTGTGGCCTAACATGCAAAGGAGTTCCTGCTACAAAAAAGCCCTGGGTTTGGACAACAAGGTAAACAAAATAAGAAGCAAAAGGTGGGTGTGGCTGGATGACCACACTTTTGGAAACATGGGGGTGTGGCCTAATACGCTGATGGGCTGTGCTGTCAAGGGTGTGGCCTAATATGCTAATGAGTGTCTGCTGTTGGGTGTGTCCTATTATGCTAATGAGTTCCTGCTGGGCTTTTTCTACAAAAAAAGCCCTGAGCAGAACTAGTTACTCAACCGTGCTCCGTTTGCTTCATGTATGCAGGTCCCAGCACAGAGATTCTCCTGAATTTAAAGCCCTCTGCGGACTGGGACCAACATACCTACAGGACCATCTCTCCCAATACGTCCATCGAAGGGCTTTGAGCTCCTCTGAAGAACATCTACTGGTGATCTCCAGCCCAAAGGATGTACGCCTGGCCTCGACCAGAGCCGGAGGTTTCTCAGCTCCAGCACCGGCCTGGCGGAACACTCTCCCAACTGAGATCCAGGCCCTGCGGGATTTAGTGCAGGTCCACGGGGCCTGTAAAATGGAGATGTTCTGCCAGGCCTATGGTTGAGGCGGTGGCAATTCATCTATACTGGCCTCCCCGGCTCTATTCCCCCGTGGCTGACTTTCTCACCCACCCGTTTGCTCTGCATCCATTACATCTATGGCTATCCTCAGTCAGAAACTTTTGGGACTTCTGAATCACGCGGCAGACTCCATCAAATCAGGACCTTTTCGGTCCTGGCCCCGACCAGGTGGCTCTCTCTGCCACATCCCATCAGGGGGCCCTGCGGCAACTCATGCAATTCCGCTAGGGCTGCCAGGTCTGGGTTGGGAAATACATGGAGACTTTGGGGGTGGAGCCAGGAGAGGGCGGGGTCTGGGGAGGGGAGGGGCCTTAGGATGGTACAATGCCACAGAGTCCACCCTCCAAAGCAGCCATTTTTCTCCAGGGGAGAACGCAGGGGGGAGGCGTGGCTTTTCGCTGCGCCGCACTTGTGACCCGGCCGAACGCAATCAGACGCAACGGCAGGGAATCAGGGGTAGTGGTTTGTCGGCGCACATTTCCGGTGCGCTTCATGCGGCGCTGGAGCGATCAGATGGAGGACGTCCATCTGTGGCCCATCGCAAGTGTAAAATAGTGGCGTTTCTGCAGTAGCTTTTAACTCCGGATCTTTGGCGGGACGCGACGGCTTGCCAACGGGTGCGCGATGCTTGCCAGATGTGCTTGTGTGATCGCGCCTGTTAAATCCGCCCGGCATCCGTGAGTATCCCGCGGCAACTTCTGTGTGTGATCGGAGCCACAGTGTGGTATATGCAATTTATTTCATTTATATCCTACTTTTGTCCCTGCGGTTCAAAGTGGCTTAGAACACTGTTCTTCCCACTTCCGTTTTTCCACAACAATCCTGCGAGGTAGACCAAGCTGAAAGTTTGTGATGGGCCCAAGGTCGCCCAGCGAGCTTCCATGGGAGAAGTGGGGATTCGAATGCAGGTTGTCCAGGGTCCTAGTCCACCACTCTGTCCGCTCCACCATACTGGCTCTCTAGTCTGTAGACAGCCAGGTTCAAATTCCCACTGGGGGAATCACGGCTACCCTGACTGATTTGGTTCATTTAGCATATTTCTAGACCGCTTTCCAACCATATCCAATCCCCGAGGCGGTTCACAATATATATTCAGAAAATAATCAAAAATCATTACAAGGATAAATAAGAGAAGCCATCCTCCTCACCCACCACAGTCTAAATCCAAGGCCTCGGAAACCACTCGGACGTCAGTGTGGGTAGCATAACACTGGCTTAATACAATCACAGTGGCATACCCCAGTAAAAAGTGGTTTCTGCTGCAGTTTGCACCGGCTGTAGTCATCAAGGGCAGCCCCGCTCAGACTGTGTTCCAGTAGTCAAGTCTGGGTGTTTCTAAGGCATGCGTAACCAGCAAGATTGGACTACGGGCAAGACCAAATGCATTTAAAAATCCGGCCCATGAAAAATCCAGAAACAAAATCTGTAAAAGGTAATTAGGTGGATTGTGTTTCTGGTTTGACATCAAAGGCTTGGTGGGTGGGCCTACGGGGAAACAGCCTAAGAAAGGTCTGACTTTTTCCCTTTTCCCACTTATTTGCTCAAAATTGCCCCCCCCCAGGTGTTGTTTGATCTGAGACACCTTGCGTCATTCAGCACGCGCTGGATAGAAGATGTGCTTCCCCTCTCTCACCTGCGTAGTACGCTAGGACACGTTTCTGACGGTCAAAGGTGAACCAGCGCTTTTTCCAAGTCTTGATCCTGCCTCCCATCTTGACCAGGTAACCTTTGCAGGCCTTGCTGCTCACCCGCACCTGCGGGCAGGTATCCACACTGTGCCCCGATGCCTCCAGGTGTTTACGCAGGTCGAACACGACCGGCTTCGGCTCCCGGATCTCCACGGGGTCGGACGTCTGCAGGGGGAGTAGCAGACAGCAAAGCTTACATTCGGGAGAGGTAGTACAAGACACTGTCATCTTTGGGGGCACTATCTGTGCTGAGATGTTAACCACCATTTTGGAAGCCTACCTGGGCTGATAGAGGTCAGCCAAGGCCAGTGGTGGCGAACCTTTTAGAGAC
>NW_015202256.1:0-3011 GCF_001447785.1 Gekko japonicus | reverse complement strand
AAGATCCATGCCTCCCAGTGTTGTCCCCCTCCCCCCATTCCTCCTCCTGTCTGTGTGACTGTTGGAGGACTCTTGGAGGGACTGTTCCCTGAGACTTAATGAAGCAGTGGTCTGCCCTCTCTTGAAAAAGCCATCTTTGGACCCCACCAAATTGTCTAACTATTGGCCGGTCTCCAACTTCCCCTATTTGGGCAAGATAATAGAGAGGGCAGTGGCGATTGAGCTACAGGGCTTTTTGGATGACACTTCCATTCTAGATCCCTTCCAGTCCAGCTTTTGCCCAGGCCATGGGATGGAGACGGCACTGGTTGCCCTCACAGATGACCTCTGGAGGCATCTGGATCGAGGCAGATTGGCAGTGCTGTTGCTGTTGGACCTGTCGGCAGCTTCTGACCATCCTGCTTCTGACCTTTGATGGGACTCTGTTGGTGCCAGTGCCAGAGGTTAGGAGTTTGGGAGTGCTCCTGGATGCCTCCTTAACTATGGAGGCCCAGGTAGCAGCCACTGCCAAATCGGCCTTTTACCACCTTCAGCTACTCAGGCAGTTGGTTCCCTTCCTCGAACGCAAGAACTTGGCAACAGTGATCCATGCGATGGTCACTTGAGACTGGACTACTGTAATGCTCTGTACATGGGGCTGCCCTTGTCTCAAATCCAGAAGCTGCAGCTAGTGCCAAATGCTGCGACCAGGGTCCTGATGGGGCTCCCTATACAGGAGCACATACAGCCTGTGCTAAAGGCATTGCATTGGCTGCTGATAGCATACTGGATTCGTTTCAAGGTGCCGGTTCTCACCTTTAAAGCCCACATACCTGAGGGACCGCCTTTTCCCACATGTCCCCCAGAGAGCACTGCGATCAGGGGGTCAGAACTGACTGACCCTCCCAGGTCTTAAGGAGACTAGGCTGTCGACAACTAGGACCAGGGGTTTCTCGGTGATGGCTCTATTCTGGTGGAATGAGCTCCTAAAACAGAGCTCTTCCACCAGGCTTTTGGGAACTGTCACCACCACCAATAGTTAACAACTGATGGCAGAATGAGAGAGGGCCCTGGATCCCTGAAATTTACACCAACAGCCTAAAGGACAATTAAATATGAAGACTGCGAGCCAACTGTGAGTTAAGAGCATTAAATAATGGCTGCCACCATCAATGTAATGACAACGACTACTAGCACTTTATTATGTTAGATGGTTTTAGAATTGTTTTAATTGTAATTTATGTTTTAATGTAACTTATCTGTTTTTCTATAAGCTGCTCTGAGCCGGCTTTGGCTGGGAGGGTGGGGTAGAAATTTGATAAATAAATAAATAAAATATGGCATGCAGCCTTTGGGTTGCACCCTTGGTGCTTGTGTGGGTTGATACCCACCTCTGCCAGTGGGGTTGGGCTTGCACACAGCCAACGCAAACAGCATCTACCTCATAACGAAACACCTACCTCATAGTACAACGCCTACCTCATGGAATAACATCCACCTCAGCAAATATCCACCTCTACAAACATCTGCCTGTACAAGCAAGCCCCTGTTTGACTACCTCTTTCCATAGCATTTGTACAATCCAGAGTCACAACAGATGATCTCTTTTAATGGTGAAGAACTGTCCAGAAATGTCACCTAGGGGTGGGGTGGGCTGTGACCAGGGGAAATTTGCTGTTACTAGAGCCAGGGCATTTTTGGTGGCGGCTCCTACCTGGTGGAAGATCCGGGCCCTGCGGGACCTTTCTCAGTTCTTCAGGGCCTGTAAGACGGAGCTCTTCCGCCAGGCTTTCGAGTAGGAGCCGCCGCCACTATAATTCCACCACCGATATGTATGCAGCATCACACCACTACCACCAATATGTGGTTCCATCTGGGTGCGAGGTGACCCTGGAAGGAGAGGGGATGACAAATTGCGGGACCAATGCCATTCGACTAAGATCTACCCCATCTTGCACTGACACTTTGTTGTTGTATTATATTGTTTTACTGTTTTAGACTGTTTTATCTTTTTTAATTCTGGCACTTGTGCCTTGTTGTTAGCCGCTCTGAGCCTTTGGGGAGGGCGGGATATAAATCCAAAAATAAATAAATAAAAATAAAATAAATCCTTGTGTTTGGGCCCGAGGAGGCCTGGTAGCATTCTGGGCATGCTTCTTTCCTCATGGTGTCTGGCTGAAGTGCCTGCCAAGCTGCAGTGGCATTATTGTGGAGAGCCCCTATTGAAACTCTGGGGATGTCTGATCTGCCATTCTGTCCTTCATAACAGGTCTTTTAAGACTTGGGGAGTGACCTTGGCAGCTTCACGTGTCTTTCCATTTATCTGTGGAGTAGAAGTATTCACCACAATGGATTTTCATTCCAGACCCAGATGCAGAGTTGAATAAAATACCTGTGTTGGTGGGTGTGCTCTGCACCTGCCTGGTTCCGCCCTAGCTACTGGGTGCCTCATCTGAGTATCCACATTCATTACACCCTCCCTACTGCTGTGGGGGTACTTTGGGGAGCCCCTGTCAAAAGCCTCGGGGTGCCTGCCTTTCTGTCTCTCTTTCAGGTATTGGCTACATGTTTCAGTCCTGGATGGGGGTAGCCATGCTTTGGGGATTGGGTGTCGGGATGGACTCAGGGCTTTTGAACCACCACGTCTACTTCCTTCTCAGGGCTTTGAGCCACCACATCTAACCACTTCTCAAGGCTTTTGACCGACCATGTCTACTCCCTTTTCAGGGCTTTTGACCCACCACGTCTACTCATTTCTAAGGGCTTTGAGCCACCATATCTACTTACTTCTCAGGGCTTCGAAACACCAGTTCTAGCTATTTCTCAGGGCTTTCGAGCCATCATGTCTACTTACTTTTAAGGGCTTGGAGCCACCATATCTACATACGTCTCAGGGCTTGGAGCTACTACATCTACATATATCATTGCACGCTGGTTTGGGTTTAAGTCTCAGGTGGTCTCCAGGCACATTGCACTGATTCTGCTTGGTCGGCAAAAGTGCCTTCCCACCTTCAGTTTCTACTGGAGAGATT
>NW_015202255.1:0-3955 GCF_001447785.1 Gekko japonicus | reverse complement strand
ACAAAGCGCAATTACCTTGCCGGTGTGACGACAGCCTAACATGATTTTCAGGGTATAAGATTTCAAGAGTCAAAGCCCCCTTCTTCAGAAGTCCAGCCCGGTCTCCTTAACTCTGAAGGTGGTGGTGGATTCCAGAGGCAGGGTCTCTGCCCCGGCAGCCCCCAATTAGAACTCCCACCCCAAACCATCCAGCCGATCCCAAATCCATTCAACCATTTTCTCCCATGTTTTTTGTTGAGGTCTTTGCCCCTTCCAAATGCCTGCTTGCATGTTTTATTGATTCCTTCTGCTACGGACTTCCTTAAAAAAAAACAACGTTTTAATGATGCTGCTATTGTGTTCTTGTTTTATTTTATAGCTTTATTGTTTCGTTTTATCGTTATTATTGACAAGTGGGAAAGTATTAACTTTGGAAGCTGCCTGAGTAATGTTGAGCACAGGACATAAACATATTTAAAAAAAATAGAGTTCACCACTTGAGGATTCCAGATGCTCATGAGCCTGCAAGCCGAGAATCATTTGGCCTCATTCATGAACATCACCTAGAACAGGTGTCCCCAACAAGGAGCCCATGGGCGCCATAGTTCCTGCCTGCACCTTTCCTGATGCCTGCAAAGTGTTTCTAGAAAGTGGGTGGGGACAGGTTGGCCACTGAAGATCTGATTGGCTGAGCAGATTTTTAAAAAATGTTGCTTTGGGAGCAGCTGCCACCACAGCATAAGGATCTTCACCGAGTGAGCGAAGGTATCTGTGCGCATACAAGACAATATTTCGAAACATTATGTTTAAATGCATCCTGTTAAACAGAGCTTCTGGCCGAAGTGTTGAAGAGTGGCTATTAAGAGTTATGCATGACTCCACTCTCTGATGTTCTGTGCTTGGCTCCGCCTTCTGTGGCGGCCATTTTGTTGTTGCAAAATGTCGGAATTCCAAAGTTGACTGCAAGCTCAAAAAGGCTGGGGACTCTTGACCTAGGATATTAGAGGTCCATTTATAAACCCGTACAATATGGTGGTCTGGTATTTTTGCTGCTGTCCTGGAAAACACGTCCCTTTCTGTGGAAATGCCCCTCTGTTGGTTCTGTTAGACCTTCCATTGGTCTATTATTGTCAGGTCCCACAGCAATTCAATGGAGTACGCACTTATAGAAAGGAATTACTTTATTGAAGCCATGAGTCACTGAACAGGATCACTGTTCAGAATAACGCTAGCTCATTGAGCTGGGAAGGTTAAAGCAAATTCATAATCAATACAGCCAATAAACATGTTTCCCGCTCGCGCCCAAAAAGCAGTTTACGCGCCCAAAACTCCTGAGAAAGCAACGGTAACTGTGTTATCACTACAAAACGCTTCCCACAGTTTCTACTCATTAAAACCAAAGCAAAGCAAAGCAGACTCTGTCTCTTGACCACCTGTGACCTTGGAATGATAACGTTACAGCAGGCATGCTGGCGCAGACTAACAAGAATGCAACCACTATGAATATATGCGCATGGTTATATGAGCGGACGTTTATAGAGGGGGGGGGGGGGAATACAGAGATAGGTACATTGCCGAACTCAGGTACCAGAATGCATATAGGAACCAATAGAACATTTGGCAGCTTGCTGACAATTATGTAGCTGTGCATGTTATCCTTCTTGACCCCTGAGGAAGCCTGGCTTGGCTGGGTGAATAGAGCGACCTCTTCTGTGTTTTCAGTGTGTTCTAACAGGACACACCATTTGGGATGTTTGAGCCACCTCCTGGGGGGACTTTGGCTACCTCAAGTATTGTCGCCAGTGTTGCTTAACAGGAAGCCACTGAATGCGATCATCCATCGCTTCAGGGTTGGCTATCAACAGCATGCTGATGACACCCAGTTCCACTTTTCATTAATGGCCTCCAGCTGTTGCAGTCCTGGAACAGTGCCTGGAAACTGTGGTCAAGTGAATGAGAACGAATAAACTGAAACGGAACACAGGCAAGATGGAAGGCCTGCTAGTTGAAATGCTATTATTTTGGAAGGGGCTGATCTCCCCAGGGCTGGGTCTCCCACTCATATTAGCTGGACAAGCCAGAGAAGCATTTGAAACACGATTTGTTCTTTGAAAAGCAGATAAGAACTGCTGCTAAGAGTGCCTTGTTTGGCTCTTCTAGGTCTCACCATCCTAATCGATGCCATGCTTGCATACTGCAATGTGCTTTCTGTTGGTGCTTCCATTCAAGACAGCTAGTAAAGGTAAAGGTTCCCTTGCTCGAAGGCCAGTCGAATCCGACTCTAGGGTTGCGGCACTCATCTCCGTTTCAAAGCCGAAGAGCCAGCGCTGTCCGAAGACGTTTCCGTGGTCATGTGGCCGGCATGACTAAACACCAAGGCGTACGGAACGCTGTTACCTTCCCACCGAAGTGGTCCCTATTTATCTACTTGCAATTTCTTGTTTTCGAACTGCTAGGTTGGCAGGAGCTGGAACTAGAGACAGGAGCTCACCCTGTCTTGCGGCACACTCGGGTCTTGAACTGCTGAACTACCGACCTTCCACAGCCTGCAGTTCAGCGACTTAACCACTTGAGCCACCGCACCTCCTTAAGACAGCTAAGAAGCTTGAATAAGAGAAGAAGGCAATCATATGCCTGTTGTCCAGAGCTGTATAGTGCGTTTTACATAGAATCATAGAATCACAGATTTGGAAGGGGCCATACACTCCTTCTAGTCCATCATCCTCTGTGGCTGCTTATTTACTTCCAGGTTCAATTAAAGGTGCTGGTTTTAGCTTTTAGTCCTACATACTCGGACCGTCTCTTCTCATATATGCTCCCTCAACATGGTGTATCAGAACATGAAGGCCATGAGAACAAGAAAGGATGGAGGATTGCTCCATGGCCTTCTAAATGCCTTCTTGGAGAAGAGTCTCTCTCTCTCTCTCTCTCTCTCTCTCTCTCTCTCTCTCTCTCTATATGCGTTCTTGGAGAAGAGAGTGTGTCTGTCTCTCTCTCTCTCTCTCTCTCTCTCTCTCTCTCTCTCTCTCTCTCTCTCTCTGCGGCAATAGTGGTGGGTTTTGGCCATTTTTTATAAAAAGCTTTGATGGTGTTTTATAACTTTTTAAATTATCTGACGAAGTGAGCAGTGACTCACGAAAGCTTCTCCCCTGCCACAAATTTTGCTAGTCTTTCAGGTGCTCCTGGACTTTTGCTGTTTTCTACTGTTACAGACAGACTAACACGGCTACCCATCTTGATCTTTTTAAATTATGTCTTTATGGTAATTTCCCCTGTATTTTGACAGTATTACATGATACCACTCTGGGAAAGCAGTATACAAATAGGAATGAGAGTTATGAATGATTGTTCATACGAATCCAACTTTTTTCAATATATTCCTCCTTACCAACTGTTTCGCAACCTTTCTGTTGGTGATGCTGGATTTAGGGATTTTAGAAGAACAAACTTAGCAGTGTTGGCATTTAGCAAACTGATTCCAAACTGCAATTTATTGCCTTGGGAAAAAGTCTACAATATTTTAGTGGTTTTCTGTAAGAAAAGAATTTCAAATGTTGAGAGTGATATTCTAAAATGTTCAAAAACAGCAGTGTTTGAATTCAAAAGGATAGGCTGTCAGCTTTTGAATCTGCTCAATAACAAACCGTCAACATCACCAATGTGCAAGAAGTGCATTGCCAGACTGCCACTATTTTTCACTACCACCTATTTCAGGGAAGTCTATCAAATTCCCCCCTATATTATTTCTTAATCAGTTAAGGGACAAGGACAGTTGAGCAGATTGTGCTGCTCTTAACATGGACCCAAGATACTAATCCCAGATCACTGATCCTATCATTCCTTGGGTTTTGACATGACCAATAAATCAATTATCTTTTCCCTTCAATGAAGCCGTTTAGGAGTGTCGGAGATAAAAATTCAGGTAACTGGCAGTACTTCCTATGCAGATAGATCCAGGCAGGCAGCCGTGTTGGTC
>NW_015202254.1:0-3196 GCF_001447785.1 Gekko japonicus | reverse complement strand
AGGCTGATGCGCGGTCATCAGCAGCCAAGATCATAATACCTGCCAACTGATTTGTAGAGAGCCAAATATAGATGGTTTATTTTCCTGAAGGACCAAATGGAGCATATCTTTTAAAAACTTGATATGTAATACAGCATAGTGATGTTAATCCTGGCATGCAAACTACAACAAGGACGCTCCTTTTGATCCACCAGGGCAATTCTTTTTTCTTTTTTTTATAATAACGTTTTTTTCTTTTTAGCATTTCTGACATTTCTAACAGGGCAATTCTTAGACGCCTCTTAACGAGAGTCGGTGATGTAGCTCCGTGCTCTCTTCCTTACTTTCTGCCTTTTTGATATCTTTTCCTCTCCGTCTTCGTAACCAAGTGAGTGAAGGGTATCTTTCCACAGTCAGAGGTGACCCAAGAGGAAAGGAAGGAGATGGAAGAGGAGTACCCAGAAGGACCTGGAACTGGCAAGACATCAAGGAAAGGTCTCCATCCCACCCAGGCTGGGAGTGCTGCTCAATGTTGGGAAAGAGCTGGGCCAGAGACCCTGACTGAGGACACCATGACCTCAGACGTACATGGCCAGCGCTTCCGGCAGTTCCGCTACCAGGAGGCCGATGGGCCCCGAGAGGTCTGCAGCCGGCTCCATGGACTTTGCAGCCACTGGCTGAAGCCAGAGAGGAATACCAAGAAGCAGATGCTGGACCTGGTGATCCTGGAGCAGTTCCTGACCATCCTCCCCCAGGAAATGCAGGGCTGGGTCAGAGGATGTGGGCCGGAGACCAGTTCCCAGGCGGTGGCCCTGGCCGAAGGCTTCCTCCTGAGTCAGGCAGAGGAGAAGAGGCAGGCAGAGCAGGTGAGGGGGTTTCCTTTGCTCACTCCAAACAATGACCTTATCCTCAGGCGGCTTCCTTGCCAGATATTTATACCTCTAGAGAATCCACTTGGCTAGGAACAAAACCCGACCCGGATTCTTTCCCCTGTGGTTGAACCAGCTCTGCTGGTCAATGCAGGGGTGAGGAGTCTGGGAGTGGGGCAGGATCCACCTCCTCAGCCTGCTCCAGTCCTTCTCTTATTAGTCTTCCTTACTGTTTCAGGTGTGGGGACCCTCCGTGAAGACGGAAGCGAAGTTCTCTGAGGCGGAAGAAGCTCCGTCAGGGAAATGTCAGAGGCCGCAGGATCAGGAGCACACCCAAGATGCCCTCTCAAGTGGTAAGAGTGCCTCCTGCCCCAGTGGGATCGGGGCACCCAGTGGGTAGAAGGTTTGGGGAGGAGAAAAAGGAAGTACTTCTGCTCACTACACAGAGTGGACCTCTGGGACTTAGAGCCACAGGATGTAGTGATGATGGCCACTTACTTGAAGGGGGAGAAGACAGATTAACGGAAGGCGATTCCATTCTTATTTGCACAAATTGAGTGGCCTAATATGCTAATGAGTTTCTGCTGTTGGGTGTGGCCTGTTATGCTAATGAGTTCCTGCTGGGCTTTTTCTACAAAAAGAGCCCTGGCTAAAATTAAACCTTTGTAAAAACCTTAATATGGGCCCCGTTCACACGGCGAATTTGCCACAGGAGAGCCACGGATGCCGGGCGGATTATCCGTGCGCGATCACACTGCCACATCTGGCAAGTGTAGCGCACCCGTGGCTTCCTGCCAAAACCCCGCAGTTAAAAAATACCTGCAAACAAGTACTAGCAACCGGTTTGCCACGGGCTGCAGACGGACTCGGTTGGTGTGATCGCACCGGCACCCAGCTATCCCCTCCAGCCATCTTCTTCGCCACGGGCGCCAACTGACGAAACCCCCCTGCACCGCCGTTGCATCTGATCACATAATCCCGGCTCAAACTGCGACGGCGCAAATAGCCACGCCTCCCCCACATGTTATCCGGCCCGTGTGACTGGGGCCATGGTCTTAATTGTTTATCTAAATCTAAATTTTATTCTTACTAATTATTTTATTACTAGTGGAATACAGAATATATTGGAACTATAATCAATATCTTCATCACCTTTAATATAATAGTCAGGTAATTCCGGAATTTTTTAAAAAAATAATTATTCCCATAGTATGAGTAATAAGCTTGTCATTTCTGCTAAAATTCTTTCAGTGGTCTTTTGTTCATATAATTGGTTAGTTTTTGCCAATGTTGCATACTCCGCTAGTTTTTCTTTCCAGTTCTCTATTTTAGGACAGTCTTTTGTCTTTCATTTCCTTGCAAATATTACTCTGGCTGCTATCAACATATATCTAAGTAGGCCTTGTAAGGTTCTGTCTGTGTTGTCTGGTAAGATTCCCAGTAACATAATCTCTGGTTTCATTGGAGATTTGGCTTTTAAAATATTTTGAATTCCTTCATGTGTATTCTTCCAGTATCTTTTTGTCTTGATGCAAGTCCACCACCTATGATAAGCAATGCTCCCTCTAAGCTGTGGAGCCTTGTGAGCAAAGATTCTACTTGGCTCCTGCATAAATTAATTTGCTCTGGAGCCCTCCTTCCTGAGCTAGGACAAAATGTGTAAGCCGCAGGCTAAAAAACTGCGAGCCAGCTCACACTAACTCAGCTTAGAGGGAACACTGATGCTAAGGTGAGGGGGGTTTCATTCAGTTCAAGAAAGGACCTTATCCTCAGGCAGCTTCCTTGCCAGATATTTGTACCTCTAGAGAATCCACTTGGCTAGGAACAAAACCCGACCCGGATTCTTTCCCCTGTGGTTGAACCAGCTCTGCTGGTCAATGCAGGGGTGAGGAGTCTGGGAGTGGGGCAGGATCCACCTCCTCAGCCTGCTCCAGTCCTTCTCTTATTAGTCTTCCTTACTGTTTCAGGTGTGGGGACCCTCCGTGAAGACGGAAGCGAAGTTCTCTGAGGCGGAAGAAGCTCCGTCAGGGAAATGTCAGAGGCCGCAGGATCAGGAGCACACCCAAGATGCCCTCTCAAGTGGTAAGAGTGCCTCCTGCCCCAGTGGGATCGGGGCACCCAGTGGGTAGAAGGTTTGGGGAGGAGAAAAAGGAAGTACTTCTGCTCACTACACAGAGTGGACCTCTGGGACTTAGAGCCACAGGATGTAGTGATGATGGCCACTTACTTGAAGGGGGAGAAGACAGATTAACGGAAGGCGATTCCATTCTTATTTGCACAAATTGAAATCTTCATATCCCACCTCCCTTCCTTTCGTTGGAAGGACTCAAGGTGGCTAAAATAAGAAA
>NW_015202253.1:0-3309 GCF_001447785.1 Gekko japonicus | reverse complement strand
AAAATGGCTGCTGCAGGGGGCGGGGCCAGATGCAATACTCCCCTCCTCCCTTTGCCAAAGATTCACAGGAGGGGAATAAAAAAGAAATGAAGAGAAGCCCTAGGGGAAGGAGAGAAAAGGGTAAGAGGGAATAGGGCTTTATAAAATCATGTATGGGGTGGAGAGAGTTGACAAAGAAAAATGTTTCTCTCTCTCCCAAAATACTAGAACTGGAGGGCATCCAATGAAGCTAATGGGCAGTAGGTTCAGGATGGACAAAAGGAAATACTACTTTACACAGAGAGTGATTAAAATGTGGAATTCGCTGCCAGAGGATGTCATGATGGCCACAGGAATAAATGGGGATTAGGGGAGAAGTTTATCAATGGCTGCTAGCCATGGTGACTGAGGGGAACCTCCACGTTCAGAGGCACTTAGCCTCTGAATCCCAGAGCCAGGAGGCAACATTAGGAGCAGGCCTCGGCCTCTATGCCCTGTTGTTGGCCCTCCAGAGGAACTGGTTGGCCACTGTGTGAGACAGGATGCTGGACTAGATGGACCACTGGTCTGACCCAGCAGGGCTCTTCTGATGCTCTTATGAAAAAAAAGGAAGGAGAAGGAAAAAGAAAGACCTGGTGTGCTATAGTGATTAGCATGGCAGAGTTAGATTGACAGGACCAGGTTTAAATATGCTCCCACCCAATGTTCCCTCTAAGCTGTGGAGTCCTGTGAGCCAAAATTATGCTTTGTGAGCCGCTGGCATTAAAGTTGTGAGCGAGCGGTTTGGCTTCTGCATAAATCAGTTTGCTCTGGAGCCCTCCTTCCTGAGCTAAGACAAAAATGCATGAGCTGGAGGCTAAAAAAACTGTGAGCTAGCTCACACCAACTCAGCTTAGAGGGAACACTGCTCCACCCTTAACATTTTCTGGCAGATTTTGTGCCAGTCACCATCAACCTCACAGGGTTGTTGAAAGGGTCACAGTGAGGGAGGACAGACCATGCCTAGAGCTCCTTGAAAGAAAGCTAGGGTAGAAGTGCAATAGTATACATGTGATATGGAATGGTATGTTGTAGCACGGTCTTGTCAGATCTCGGAAGCTAAGCAGGGTCGGTATTTGGAGGGGAGGCCACCAAGGAAGACTTTGCAGAGGAACCCTACATGGTGAGAGAGCCAGCAGATGGCTGCCTGATGACCGAAGCCGGCTCACAGGGACATATGGAAGGAGATGGGCCTTCAGACATGTGGGTCCCAGGTCGTGAAGGGCTTTAAAGGCCGTAACCAGACCGGTGGCCAATGTAGCGCCTGTTTCAAAATCAGCAACATACGTTCCCACTGACTAGCCCCTGACAATAGTCAGGCTACCTTTGGTCTCTCCACCCACAAGGTTAGAAGAATCATGTTTCCCTAAAGAAAGGAAACAGTAGGTTGGAGTCCATCGGTCCATTCTGCTAAGACTGATACTTCTCCTTGGCGGAAGGAGCCCTGCTCTGATGCAAGAAGCTCCTCGTGGGAAAGCCTCCTTCCACTAAAGACAGTATGAGAATGGGTCTCAAGGATTATCTGAAGCCAATAACCAAGCCAGACACGCAAGTATGACCTTAGCTCGCCAACCAAAATCAATGGGAATGAAATGGTCGCTATGGTGGGCCCTGAGTAACGTACACATATTCATATGATCATTTATTTATTTATTTATTTATTCGACTTTTATCCCACCCTCCCTGCCAAGGCAGGCTCAGGGCAGCTTATATTAAAAGGATTAAAAATATATTAAAACACAAATACCTATTACCAGGGATCCTTTTGTCGAAAAAGAGGTGCAGGAGCTCATTTGCATAACTCATTTGCATATGCCACACCCCCTGACAAAGGGCAGGCATGCGAGCATTCCCTGCCCGATGTTCTCCAGGTGCCCCATAACTGTGGTGAACCTAGAGAACATTGGGCAGGGAACCCCGGCTTGTGTAGAATACACAGGCGGGCCAGGAATGGTTGTGGGGGGTGTGTGGGCTCCTTTCTGCCGGAGCGCCGCTCTGCCGCGCTCCGGCAGGAAATGACCCCCGCCTATTAGTGCAATGCAATTCCATAAAACACATAGATAAACAGCCACAATACAGATAGAATAAAGTGCTGGTGGCAGTAGCATCCCGGGCCAAGATAGGATGGTCCAAGGTATGGCCCCCTTCAGTGTTCAGCATGGCAGACTGTTGCTGTTAGCATTCAGTTATTATTGTTAGCAGTGGCTCCTAATCGAAGGCCTGGTGGAAGAGTTCCGTTTTACAGGCCCTGCGAAAACTGTACAAGGTCCCACAGGGTCCTGATGTCTTCCAGGAGCTCATTCCACCATTGTGGAGCCGCTACTGAGAAGGCCCTGGCCCTGGTAGAGGCCAGTCTGGCATCTTTCGGTCCAGGGAGGGCCAGACGGTTTTGAGACCCTGACCTCAGTGCTCTCTGGGGAACATGTGGGGAAAGGCGGTCCCTCAGATATACAGGCCTCAGGCCATATAGGTCTTTAAAGGTCAAAACCAGCACCTTAAAGCAAATCCAGTATGCTACTGGCAGCCAGTGCAATGCCTTTAGCACAGGCTGGATGTGCTCCCGCATGGGGAGACCCATCAACAGCCTAGCCGCCGCATTTTATTATATATTTATTATATTTCGTGTTCTGCTTCATACATGTGTATGCATTGTATGTGTATGTATGCAATTGCTGTCAATTCACAACGGACTGATGGCAACCCCAGTAGGCTGCTTTCAAGGCAAATGAGAAGTAGAGGTGGTTTGCCATTCCTTTCCTCTGCAGAGCCTTCCTTGGTGGTCTCCCATCCAAGGACTGACTGACCCCAGCAAGGGGCTTTCAAGGCAAGTTGTTTGGCGATTGCCTTCCTCAGCAGAGTCTTCCTTTGTGGCCTCTGATTCAAGTACCCTGCTTAAGTTCTGAGGTCTGACGAGATCAGGGCTATACCAGGCCATCTTCCATCCTATGTATGCATGTATACACTCACATTATTTTCTTTTGAAGTGTCTATATTTTAAGCAACAGTCCCTTTCTTTTTTGAACTATCTTTTGTGAACTTTTAAAAAAACCTCTTTGGGAATAAAGAGAACTGTTGCTTTAAAAAAAAAAACCCTTCGAACTTTGATATGTGCCCAATATTATGTGTGTGAAATGAGAGAGAATGATTTGATAAAGAAATCAACCAATGACTGGCAAGCACCCGCTGTATCTGGCCTATGATTGGCTCGGCTGCTCCTTGGGCTCCAGTTTTGCTGGTGGGACTTCACCCTACAGAGGGACTTCACCCTACAGAGAGCCAGTTTGGTGTAGT
>NW_015202252.1:0-3147 GCF_001447785.1 Gekko japonicus | reverse complement strand
ATAACCTTGAAATTGTGTATTTGCTTTGTGTACAAGAGGGGAGGTGGGGAGGTACAGGGGGAAATTGTGCACCTTGCCCCTGGGGCCTAAAATTTTGCCTCCGCCACTGGTTTTCAGGGACAGAGTTCACGTGCCATAGCAGGTGGGGGCAGGGGTGGATCTACTGTGAAACTAATGAAGCTTAAACTTCAGGGCCCCTAATCCTGGAGGGACTCTGAAGCAACATTTTTTAATGAGTGAATTTTTCAACAAAATCGATGGAGTTTTTTTAAAAAAATTTTTTACTAAAACAATGGGCTATGTTCGTGACAGAATCATAAGCCAATGAGTTGAAGTACTTAATATTGACTTTAGAATATGCTCTAATACTAGGGTTGCCAAGTGAATTTTACTCACCAGTGGGGGAGCTTCGCCGCGCTCCGGGAGCCGTGCCTTGTCGCACATGCAAACTGTGCGTGTGCCGCCAGCATGTCACCAGAAGTGACACGCGACGTCGATCACGTTGAGCCGTGGCCCCGATCATCAGAGGGAAAACCATAGAGTTTTCCCTTCAACGATCAGGGCCACGCCCCCAACGTGATCGAAGTGGTTGCGTCACCTCTGGTGACGCAGCCACGCTGCACTTCGAAGGCCGGAGTTCCCCCCGGGGCCCGATTCTGCGGCGGCGGAAATCGGGCCTCAAAAGCGGGGGTTTACCCACCCCCCGCCCCCACTTGGCAGCCCTATCTAATACTCATTTCATATGGCCTCAAAAATGTCCCTGTAATTGGTCAGATTTCAAAATTTTCTTGGGGGCTTGCTGCTGCTTGAGAAGGGGCCCCCATTACAGTTCAAGCTTCAGGGACCAAAAAATGTAGGTCCACCACTGGGTGGAGGTGGGGCCTGGAGATCTCCCAGAATTACCACTGATCTCCAGAGTTGACAGTTGGAGGACGTGGCAGTTTTGCGGATGGAGTCTATTGTGTTTGATCCCTCCTGGGATCCTTTCTCTCGCCAGACTCCACCTTCCCGAGTCTCTGCCTCAAATCTCCAGAAATTTCCCTAGCTGGAGTTGGCAGCCATATGGATCTCACAGGCTGGACTAGCTCTGTCACTGGCAAAGTGGTTGAAACATCAGACAAGGCCTCCCCTGCTGCTGGTAAGTCCCCACCTACCCGCTGCTAGTGACCAAGGGGTACCTGGCAACTCTCAGCTCAAAAGAAGAAGAATTTGGTTCTACAAGCGAAGCAAAATAGATCCCTCCTGTGTTAAGGATGCCAGCTTCCAGGTGGGGCCTGGGGATCCCCCAGAATTACAGCTCATCTCTTGACTATAGAGATCAGTTCCCTTGGAGAAAATGGATGTTTTGGAAGGTGGACTTTATGACGTTGTACCAACTGGGGTCCTGTCCCCCCATATCTCCAGGACTTTCCCAATCTCGAGCTGACAGCCCTATGCCCTTAGCCCCTTCCGGCAGCCAGCAGGGAACCAGACAAACCTCCTCCTATCCCTTCCGAGCTCCTCCCCCTCCCCCAAACTCCACTCTCCCCAGGCACTGTCCCAAACCTCCAGGAATTTCCCCAGCTGGAGTTGGCAGCCCTATGACTTTCATAGGCCAGACCAGCTAATACGGGTGTGCAGAAAAAAACTGGTATTTTTCATGTTCGGGTATACTGAATACCAGTATGGTTTTCAGGTTTGGTAAATATTCAGGAAACCTGAAATTTTGGGGTCCATTATACCCTATGAGGACCATTAAAGTCAACAGTCCTCATAGGGTATAATGGAGAATCAATCTGGGGCTCTGAGGGGGGCTGGTTTTTTTTTAGTTAGAGGCACCAAATTTGCTGTATAGCTGCTAGTGCCTCTCCTCAAAAAAAACCCCCAAGATTAAAAAAGATTGAACCTGGGGGTCTAGTTCTATGGGCCCCCAAAGAAGGGGCCCCATTCTCCATTGCTTTTAATGGAGAGGAAAAAGGTGTTTGAAGGTGTTGTGTCCTGACCTGGCCATGTGCGCGATCCAGTTTTGGCCGGTGCCGCATGCCGTCAGGCGAAGTACCTGAGCTTCGCCCCTGAACACTCATCCGTCTGTGTACTTTTCAGAAGGGATTGCGGTCCCTTTAAAAGCCTTCTCCAAGCTGCACAACTCCTGGTGAGTGAACGCCAAGGCATTTAAAGGGCATGCAGTCACTTTAAACACCTTCAAGTGGCGAGTTCACCTGGAAGGCAGTCACTTTAAACACCACTTACATTCAACTATCCAATAGTCCCAAAAATCCCAAATATTTTTGGAATTTCTAGGGCTTGGCCATTTCGGGTAGCCGAAAAATAGGCAAATCTATATCCCGAATGCACGCATCTACCAGGTAATGATATTGTAATGCCTCTGTATAGATCTGTGGTGCAACCTCATTTGGAATACTGTGTTCAGTTCTGGTCACAGTATCGCAAAAAAAAAAAAAAAAAGAAATCGTAGAGTTGAAAAAAGTACAGAAGAGCGAGATTGCAGAGCTGGAAAAAGTACAGAGGAGGGCAACCAAGATGATTGGGAGATGGAGCACTATCCCTGTGAGGAAAGGCTGAAGGGGTGGGGGGATATGATAGAGATTTATAAAATTATGCATGGGTTGGAGAGAGTTAACAAAGAGAAATTTTTCTCCCTCTCCCCAGATACTAGAAGTTGAGGGCATCTAGGGAAGCTGATGGGCAGTAGGTTCAGGATGGACAAAAGGAAATACTTCTTTACACAGTGATTAAAATGTGGAATTCGCTGGCAGGGGATGTGGTGATGGCCACAGGAATAAACAGCTTGAAAAGGGGATTAGATAGACTCATGGAGGATAAGTCTATCAGTGGCTACAAGCCATGGTGACTGAGGGGAAGCCTCCACATTCAGAGGCACTAGACCTTTGAAGCAGAGAGCCAGGAGGCAACATCAGGGGAAGGCCTTGGCCTCTATGCCCTGTTGTTGGCCCACCCTCCAGAGGAACTGGTTGGTCACTGTGTGAGACAGGATGCTGGATCAGGGCTCTTTGTATGTTCTTTCCTCTTCACTTGACTTCTGTATGAGTGATAATGTAAGGCAGCTTCACATTCCTCAATATTCACTGTGTGAGACAGGATGCTGGACCAGGGCTCTTCTAGGGTTGCCAAGTCGTACCTTGTCCT
>NW_015202251.1:0-3054 GCF_001447785.1 Gekko japonicus | reverse complement strand
TTCTGAAATACCCACAATGTCTTTCCCCCCCCAACACCAAACATTCAAACTCCCCAATTTTACCTCAGACACTTCTAACATCTGTATACAAACATCTATAATTTCCCAGGCCTGTTAGGCCCACAACCTTCCTCCTGCTGCCTCGAGACTTTGCCAGGCAGTCCATATTGTTTGCCACAGTCTCAGTGGACAATTCTAATCCATTTCCCTGTAGAAAAGTAACAGCTACCCCTTCATCTCTTTGAGATGAGCCATCCTGAACCAGAGACTTTTCATCTCCTGTTGGCTTTCCCCCAATATTCAGTTTAAAAACTGCTCTGCCACCTTTTTGATTTTAAGTGCCAGCAGCCTGGTTCCTTCTCGGACCAAGTGGAGACTGTCTATTTTGTACAGCTCCCTCTTGTTCCAAAAAGCATCCCAGTGCCTAACAAACTTGAACCCTTCCTCCCTACACCATTGTCTCATCCATGCATTGAGACACCTGATTTATGCCTGTCTCTCTGGCCCTGTGTGTAGAACAGGTAGCACTTCTGAGAAGGCTACCTTGGAGGCCCTGGCCTTGAGTCTCCTGCCTAGCAGCCTACATTTTTCCTCCAGGACCTCACGACTGCATTTCCCCACAATGTTGGTGCTAACATGTACCACGACCACTGGCTCCTCCCCAGCACTGTTTATCAGCCCATGTAGAACACACGTAATGTCCACTACTTTCCACTGTTTCTTTCTATCAGCAAGGTCAAGTCAGATATCTGCAAAGGCCCATGCTACTTTCTCCAGATGAGGTCCTGTACCTCAAATTCCTGAAGGGGATATCTTGAGCATGCTTGAAAAATGGGCCTGGGAAAGAGGCACTTTGTTGACCGATTAGCAGTTAAAGCTGTTATTTTGCGATTGCACAACAACCTAAACAATTCTTGTTGGTTGACCAGCATTGACATCAACAGTTTCTGAGCCTGGGAACCTCAGCCTGCAAGCAGAAGAAAACACCTGAAAAAGCCATCTTGTTCAAATATGTAGACTGTACTTATGGGGTAATCTGAGGCCAAAACTGAACCAGACTAACCCAGTGGGAGGGCAAGGGGAAGTTGGGAACCAGTGTCAGGGATAAGGGGGGTGGAAGGAGTATAGTCCGGTTGAAAAAAGATGGGAGCAGGAAGTGACAGTGAGAGGAAAAGGTAGAGAAAGGTGTGGGGAATGTCACTGGACAAAGCAGGGACCAGTGAGGGAACATTCCCAGGAGTTTATCACAGGTCCTTGCTTATATCCTGTAATAATCAAAGATTTAGAAACCAGAACCATTTAGAAAATCTAAACATTTTTTCTGGTCTGATGCCTTAACATATTAGGACTGGGTCTCTGTTTTTGAGGCAGTTTTATTTTTACAGTATTTCTGGAGTACTACCACCTATTCAAATACTATCATGCCTGAGGAATGTTCTTATAGTGCCCCAGCTTGAAGACACACACTTCATGTCACTATAAGTTAGTACATTGTTCATGCTTAATGAAGCCAGAAAAGAGAAAAGTTAGGATTCACTCAGACAGAGCTGCATTTATTTATTGGCTTTTAAAAACTCTTGACTGCAGAGTAAAGAGAAAAGGAGGGGGGGGTAGATATGTGCAATATGTTAGATAAATCAGAGAACAGGTAAGTCAAAGTTGCTCAAAGCATCCGAAATTACTATGGTATTTTGTTTTCTTTTTTTTAACTGGAGCAAAATTAATTATAAACATCATCAATACAGACTCTGTGAGATACAAACAGTACACAATGGACAAGAAAATTACACAAAATCTCAATTGTACCTCAGATTTCTTAGAAGAGTTGTTCCCCTTCGTATCATATGTAGGATCAGTGCAAGTATATAGTATAAGACCATCTAACTTTAAGGCAATCTACATGTGCTAAAAGTAAAACAAAAAGTTAGGCCTACTGTATGTATATATTTAAAAATCGTGTTTTTTTTCTTTTTTAGAAATTAAGAATTTTTAAAAGAAACTGCTATTGTATTTTCTATCATATCTCCTAAATTCATACATTTATAGTGAACATACAGATAAGTAAATAGCTCTACAGTGTGAATTTTCTTGTTTAATTATGAATTGGAAAGTTGTTTGATGAGAAGCAGATGGTGCAGTTTGGAAGATCTAGGTCTGGCCTGGGCCAGCATGGAAGACTACCTATGCCACCTTGGGCTCCCTAGAGGGAAACTAGGATACAGTGGCTTGTCTCCTTGGCAGAAGGACCTGATCTGATATAAACAGCAAGTGAAACACCAAGAGGGCACATGGTACTTGGTGCAATGTTTATATCACTTCGTTGGATGCTGTTGCTAAACACAACTCCAGTAATTGAATCTTTCCAATAGTGGAAATAAATTATGTTGCACCAGATATAAGTTGCAGTTTCACGTAAACATATGTTAACTTTTTTATTTCCCTATGATAATAATTTGTTTCTGTCTGCTATTCCAAACTGGATCATACAGTTGGCTTCATTAAAAAAAAAACCCTATATACTTTTTCTCTATGAGATATGCCAAAAAATGATCTCTCTGCTCTTCATCCCATGGACCTCAGGTGTAAATTGACACAGTTACACTTTGAATGGGACTAATTTCTTTAAGCTAACCTTCATTATGTTAGTAAATTCACAAACTCTGTGTGAAACAATTTCACCTCCAGGAGTACATTTGTTAGCTGATTGACTTTAGTAGGGGTGTTCTTGTCATTATTAACAAACAAACAAACAAACAACACCCTGTCCTTCTCCAGCATCCAGGATACTGTAAGTTTTGTTTTTGCAAGTTTTGTCTTGTCATCTGTGATGGACTGCTCTTTAAAATCTTATAAATGCTATGTAAACAGGTGATAGACTGTGATGGGTTAATTCCTCACAAAGCCAGAGAGCCTTGAGTGACAGGCTGCTCCAAGGAATTTAATTGGTTAGCATCAGGTGCACAGAGAAAGACTTCTGAAATGGATGCTGAGGAGAATTCAGCCCTGACTGAGAAGTCTAATACTGACATAGGCCCTTTCTGCACTTTCCTTTTA
>NW_015202250.1:0-3645 GCF_001447785.1 Gekko japonicus | reverse complement strand
TATTAGATACCAACTAATGTGGGGAATGTAATGGGATAAGACCAGTTTTAATAAGATCAGTGGCAGAATCCAGTGGAGTTGGGATAGAATTCAGGGCTGCAGTACCCTCCAGCATTTCCTTTCATAGGTCTTGTCTCTGGAAGAGCCTCTGAATAGAGCAAGGAGGGGGGTTGCTCTTTCACTAGGGCTGCCAGACCTCCTGGTCTGGCGGGGTTTACCCACTTTTGGGGGGGGTTCAACCTGCCGCCAGCCAGCTGGCCGGTGGGGGAAGCCCCGCCCCCAAGCCCGAACACACACAACCACCCCCTCTCTTCTCTCTTGAGAGAGGGAAGGGAGAGAGGGGCCGCTGCTGGCAGCGTGCCTGAATTCCAAGCGGCATTGCCACTTGGAGATCGAGCATGTGGGGTCCACCAGCTTTAAGTGCTTGCAGCCAGCGGGGACTGGCCCGCACCCACACGGGACTCCTTAGATAAATTCCAACTTCCAAAAACTTCAAATACAATTCAATACATTGGAATAAAGCCAAGCTCTTTTCCTGTACAGCCAAAGTCTTCTCTGGAGTGGTCAGTGGTGACGAATGACTGGAGTGGTCAGTGGTGACGAATGCCCAGGTTCTCTCCATTTCAGCTTTCCTTTCTTCAAGCCACTTTCCAGAAGAACCTGATGTGTTCACAAAACCTCCTATTAAATGATGCAGAACAGTCTACAAAACTCCTAGTTGACTTGAAACGCAGGCTTAGGTGAGATGTTAGCTGAGATGTTAGCTATTTATACTGCAACTTTTCAGTAAGACTATCTTTAGGACTTTACAGATCCATTTGTATTTCTTTACACAGCGCAACGGCTAAAACGTGCTTTCACTGTGTTGCCATTATATTTACACCACCTGGAGGCTGGCAGCCCTGGCCACAGTCCATGGCCCTCCCACTTCCCTGCTGGCACAGGGGCCTAGGTCACTGGGGCTGCACCAGCAGCTGGGGCTGGTACGGCAGTGCCGGGGTGTGCCCCCTGGCTGAATTCCTGCTTCCGCTGGTGTATCTACGTGATATGCTGGGTGTAGCAGCCAGTCCCCCACCCCCAGGATTGCACTGTTAGACTTTTTTCTCCATTGTTGGGCTCCGCCTGATCCCCCTTTGTGACGCTGCCCTCCACCGTGCTGAAAAGGGGTCAGAAGAGGTGCCCTTGAAGCCTCAGACGGGTGTCATAGGGTCACGTCACCTCCACGACTGTTCGCTCCAGCTTGTGCTGCTGCACGTTAGCTCTCTTTCTCGCCTTCTGCAGCTGTCAGCTTCCATATCCCCCCCCCCAGCTTCAGGGTCTCTGCCTCTTTTTATTCACGCCATCAGCTCGGCTCCACCCTGTTTCCACCTCCCCCCCTTCCAGTGGTGCCCTCCCCCATTGGCTGAGCTGTCTCCTTCTTCTCAGAGTGGCGCCGCCCCTCTTCCAGCCCACTGGGGTCTCACTGTGTGTGGGGGGGCTTGTTTTCCCTCCTGCCACTCTTGACTCCTTTGCCACTGCCTGAACCTTCCCCTGCCACCATCCTGGTGAGTTTCCTTCCTGCCGCCAGGGCGCTATGCCCGGCCATGGCCCTCTGGGTCAGAGGCAAATGCATCCCGGTGGCTCCATTTGCTCCCCCAGCTCTGGCATTTGCCTCGGGTTCCCCCACCACCCGGCCTGTGCCCACCTCCAGGCCTCCGGTCAGGTATCCTCGCAAGGCAAACCGCCATTCTCCTGTTAGGGGTGGTGGCTCGGGTGGACTCGGCATCTCCTCTCCACACCCAGGACCACCGCCACTCCCTCAGCAACACATTTCTTTGGCCCCTTCTGCAGCCAGCTAGGGTGTCGCCTCCCCACACCTGGCCCCGGGGCGACTTTCCAGTCCTGAGCTGGGATACCCATCAAGACACAGTCGACTTGCAGCAGCCCTGGAGGGTTTTCAAGGGCAGGAGACATTCAGAGGTGATTTCCCGTTGCCTGTCTCTGTGTCATGACCCTGGTATTCCTTGGTGGTCTCCCATCCGAATACCAACCAGAGCTTTTACTTAGCTTCTGAGAACTGATGAGATTGGGCTAGCCTATAGGAACCCCTACTAGGCAACCCCTGGCAGGGATGCCAGCCTCCAGGTGGGACCTGGGGATCCCTTGGAATTACACCTCCGGACTAGGGAGACCAACTAGAGAGACCAGTCCCCCCAGAGAAAATGGCTGCTTTGGAGGGCGGGCTCTATGGGCTTTGTGCCCCACTGAGGCCCCTGTGTCCTCCCCAGGCTCCACCCCCCCAAATCTCCAGGAGTTTCCCAACCTGGAGCTGGCAACTCTAACCCTAACCCCAAGCAATTATTAAACTTAACACTCTTAAAACTGTTTTTAAAAAAAACATTCTTCCATATTGCTTGTAATTACTGACCCAATTCCCAATAGAACTGGGAGGAGTTTGCCGAAAACTGAACACCCACCCCAAATTCATTTTACTCAGGGCAGCTTACAATAGTTTAAAACCAACATAACAATTTATACAATATAAGTCTAAAACAATAAGTCAATAAAATATCCAAATACACTTATTCAAATTAAGATTAAGACGCTCCAAGTGTGCCGCATGACGGAGTGAGCTCCCATCTCTAGTTCCAGCTCCTGGTAACCTAGCAGTTCGAAAGCAAGAAATTGCAAGTAGATAAATAGGTACCACTTCAGTGGGAAGGTAACAGCGTTCCGTGCGCCTTGGTGTTTAGTCATGCCAGCCACATGACCACAGAAACATCTTCGGATAGCACTGGGTCTTCGGCTTTAAAACGGAGATGAGCACCACAACCCTAGAGTCGGATTCGACTGGCTTTCAAGCAAGGGAGACCTTTACCTTTAAGTGTTTTTAATCTTTTTTTTAATCTTTATTTGATGGTCCTAGGAAATAATACAGAAACTTTAATAAGGAACATTTTAAAAACCAGTCTAAAACCTCTTCTTTCTTTCCCCCTTTTTTGTGTCTTTCCTGTTGATGGGTCAGTTACATGCATATAAATATAATGGGACTAGAATGGATTCTTTTAAGTAGAAAAAATACTTCATAGTTTGATTTCAATGTCAGGGAGCACACCAGATTGACTATTAGATTGCATTTTTGGAAAGTTCTGTTCTCAAATGACTTCTGTAATGTTGGTGTTAATGAAGCCGAAGTGGGAAAATAGTGATTGCTATGTTAAAAAATATTTGGAGTGTCAATGGCAAAACTCGTGGTATAAATAGTTTTCTGCTAAGAACACTGAAAATAGCAGTTCAGCGGGGAGCTCATTTTCTAAATATTGGCATAGACACATACAAACTGCATCTTCTTTAAAATGTATTAATATTTTATTGAAGGCAAGGTTTTGGATACAAGCCTTGCATACAAACAAATGTGTGCATATGACTCACCTGGAAAAGGGAAAAACACAGCGATATTTGTGTATGGAGGAGGAGGAAAAGGAAAGGAAA
This sequence comes from Gekko japonicus, assembly GCF_001447785.1. NCBI lineage: Eukaryota > Metazoa > Chordata > Lepidosauria > Squamata > Gekkonidae > Gekko > Gekko japonicus. The sequence goes on along the minus strand of NW_015202250.1, from coordinate 174 downwards.
GAAGTCCAATGGGAAAGGGGGGGCAGAAGTTCCAAGATATTGCAAGAACTAAGGTGTGCTCACAATATTTTTGTGATGTTAATGCATCTGGATCAGAGGTGTTGTGTAGTGTTTCTAAGTGTGCAACTGCACAGCACAGGCTTTCAAAAATATGTATTGTCCACATCTGGCAAG
>NW_015202249.1:0-3079 GCF_001447785.1 Gekko japonicus | reverse complement strand
GGAGAAGGCACCAGTCCCATAGATGCATGATGAGACAGCACAGCTGAGTGGAAGCAGTCCCGCGTTGTTTGTTTATATAGAAGACAGTGGCTATATTTTTCGAAGCCACTTCAATAGTCTTGCCCGAGACCGTAGACAGAAATGATTTTAGGGCTCAGTGTACTGCCATGAGTTCCAAGCAGCTGATATGAAGCAGCTCTCAACAAGACCAGGTTCCTCTTGCAGTTAGGGTCCTGCACTGGGCTTCCCAACCAGAGGGAAGCATCTGTCGATAGAAGAACCTGCAGACCAGATGCCGAAAGGGCATGCTACAAAGGGGTCGACCACCAGCGAAGCATGAGGAGGACATCTGAGGGGATGAGAAGGAGCTGAAGGAATCGAAGATTGAAGGAATGAAGGAAAAACAGGTTGCTTATCTGTAACTGATGATCTTTGAGTGGTCACCTGTGCATTCACACCTATGGAATAGACGGCCCGCGCCTGACCAGTTGGTAACTTAACAAGCCCAAAGCCTCTTTTTCCCTGCGCTCCACCCCCAAAGCATACACGGGGCCCCACCTTGCATGCCCATAGGAGTGGAGCCCAGGTCTCCTGCCAGTTCCTTCTGACCACTGAAATCCCCCTAACACAAGAAGGCTAACAGTGGAGAGGAAGGCCAGGCAGGCGGTGTGAATGCACAGATGACCACTCGAAGGTCATCTTATTCGTTGTCTCTGTGCATCACATCTATGGGAGAGCAGCAAGCTTATAACTTACTGGAGGTGGGCACTGTCAACTACTCAGTCCAATGCTGCACGAAAGACCAACTGTCCCACTGGGGCCCCATGGTGGGCTTGGACATTCAGAGCATAATGGCGAATGAACATGTTTGGTGTCACCCATGTTGCTGCTCTGCAAATGTCCTGTAGAGGGACTCCCCTCAGGAAGACAGTGGAGGTTGCCATAGCCCTTGTGGAATGTGCTCTAATGGCTTTTGGTAAGGGCTGTTTCTCGAGGAGATAACAGTTTGATTGTCTCCATAATCCATTTCGAACAACTCTGAGCTGAGACCTTGTTGCCCCATTGCTGCTGGCCATAGGCGAGGAAGAGGTGAGGATCCTTCCAAAAGTGCTGTGTTCGTTTCAGGTATAATAAGAGAGCTCATTTAACATCTAAGGACTGGAGAAGCTTCTCCTGTTCATCCTTCGGGTCTGGGAAGAAATCTGGGAGCGAGATGTTGGAGTGGAGGTGAAACTTTGACACCACCTTCGGCAGGAAGTGAATGTCGGGGCTCAAAGTGATGCCGCCAGTGGAGAAATGCGGATAAGGTGGACCATGCCAGAGTGTGACCAGTTCTCCCACTCTGCGTGCAGATGTGATTGCTATCAGAAACACCATCTTCCAGATGAGGAGGCGGAGTTCACCCATGGCCATAGGCTCAAACAGCTTACCGAACAGCTTTAACAGCACCAGAGGGAGATTCCAGGCCAGGATAGGCAGCTTATATGGAGGATGCATATGTACCAGTCCCCTTAGGAAATGCTTGGTGTGAGGGGTGGTTAAACACTGAGTACCCATCTACAGGATGGTGATAAGCCGTAATGGTGGCCAGATAGACACGTATTGATGAATGACTCAGTCCCTTGTCAATCAGCGACAATAGGAAATCAAAAATCACCAAGAGACCTCTCACCTCGGGGGGCACGGTGAGGGTGTACGAAATCAAGTAAATTTGTCCCATTTATATGCATAGGATCTTCTGGTGGACGGTTTCCTGCTGTTAAGAATAACCTCTGTTACTCTGTCCGAGAAGGACTGAGGAAAATCCTCCATGCCGTCAGGTTTAGCTGAGGTACATTGTGATGGAACATGCATTCCCCCCGCCGAGAGGAGGAGGTCCAGCGCTGGAGGAAAATAGTGCAAGTGGCCCTGGGAGAGCTTTAACAACACCGGAAACCACCCTTGCCTGGGCCACCAGGTAATGAGGATACTGTTCGGTAGGTCCTTGAAGAGTTTGTTCACTATCCTTGTCATGAGGGGTAGGGGTGGGAATAAGAAAACAAAGTGTTCCACGGGAGGAGGTCCGTCCCCCAGGGAGAGAGGGTCCACACCTCCTGCTGCAAAACAAGCAGCACTTTCGGTTCTGCCATGTAGTGAATATGTCTACCTCCGGGAACCCCCATTTGTGGAATACGGGGTTCAAGTAGGATCGGTTGATCTCCCACTCGTGGAGAGCGGCTTCCCCCCAGCTTACATGGTCCGTCTGCATATTTTGGACTCCAGGGAGGTGCATGGCCAACAGGAAGGTCCCCCATTCTAGACATGTCAGCCACAGGCTTCAGGAAACCGTACCTCCGTTAGTTGATATAGCTGAGGGCCATAGCACAGTGATTAAGGGTTGGAACAACTGGACTGAATTGCAAACCGAATTGCTAGGAGTTCCAGGTAATTTATGTGGCAGGTGTAATGTTACCTGATGAAGTTTTATTTTATTGTCTTATATGCCAATAAAGGTGTTGTATTGTTGCTGAGAAAGCTTAGGTACTGAAGGTCTAGAGTCTGAGGGTTTATGCTTCCACTGTGCTGATGTGGCAGGAGAAGGCTAGTGTTTGATATAATACAGCTTCCATTGGCGATACCGAGGGCGTTGGGGAGATACCAAACCCGAAGATAGTGAGCATGATGGTGGGGTGTGATGAGAAGCAGCCACTGGTGTAGCAAGGTTCTCAGCAGACCTACTCACAGGCCATAATGGGGAACGGTTGAGTGGGACTGCAGGCACCAAAGTATCCTGTACTGGATGTTCCTAACAGGGAGAATGTGTTGAAAAATAAGAGGCAGAATGCCTGCTATGAGATCTCGGCATACGATGACGGATGGAGGTGCAATTGTGGCGGTCAAAGTAACGGCCATGACAAGGTGATGGTGATCTGGAGTAGGGGTAGCGACGATAGGAATGATGACACCTCCCATCCAGGGACCAAGATCTCCTATAGGATCGGGACCAAGACCAAGAAGTAGAGTGGTAATGTCTGGAATCTCTGCAATCATAGCGTGATTGAGGAGCGTGAGACCTACTTCACAGGAAATCCTCCCTGTC
>NW_015202248.1:0-3538 GCF_001447785.1 Gekko japonicus | reverse complement strand
CACTACGCAGGCTCAGGGCAGCTTGCATTCGTTAAAACATCGTACATCGCATATAAATAACAATGAAAATCCGATAAAATCATCATAAAACAATTCAAAATCAGAATAGTACTACTAAGTGCTGTCGATATTTCTCTAATTATAGAAGGCAGCGTACTTTGTAAGTTTCCAGTTTCTCGATGCTCTTCACATAACTGGGAGTTGGTGGTGATCGTGGGGGTGCCTCCTAGTTGAAAGCTTGGCGGAAGAGCTCCGTCTTGCAGGCCCTGCGGAACTGTGAGAGGTCCCGCAGGGCCCTGATGTCTTCCGGGAGCTCATTTCACCAGTATGGAGCCGCCACTGAAAAGGCCCTGACGCTGGTGGCAGCAAGCCTGGCTTCCTTGGGATCAGGGAGGGTCAATCGATTCTGATGGGCATGCTGGAAGGGAGGACAGGCTCATCATCTGCTCCGGTGGGAGAACAGGTCACCAGCCAGGGGAGGGAGGAATAGGAGGCCTATCTGTATCAGGAGGGGAACGATGAGCCGAGCTTTTAACGGATTGGTGAATTTCCCACTCTTTAAATACTGGGTTCAAGACGCATTGTAGTGAACAGCTCTGCTTTATTAAGTGATTTCAGGAACAAGGCTGAAACCTGCAGGGCGACTGCCCTGTTTAAGTACCATGCAAAAACCACACCCAAACATACCCCACTTCCAAAGATAGGCTATTTACTTAACATTGCCTCCTCATTGGTTACCCCTATTTGCATAACATTGCCTTTTCATTGGTTACCTCTAGAATCCTGGTGGTCTCTTGTTCCTGAGATCCAAGCTCAGCCTTTCTCTTATGGCCAGACCTGGGATATTCCAGCCCAATACATAACACCACTGATATTTCTAAACGTCTTTGGGGGCAGGCAGGACAAGAAAAAACAAGGAAACGTTGAAGAAGAGGAAGAGAAGAAGAGATTGGATTTATACCCCGTACCCGAAGGAGTCTCAGAGTGGCTTACAAACTACTTTCCCTTTCCCTCCCCCAACAGACACCCTGTGAGGTAGGTGGGGCTGAGAGAGCTCTGACAGAAACTGCTCTTTTTCAAGGACAGCTCTGAGAGAACTTGTGACTGACCCAAGGTCATTCAGCAGCTGCAAGTGGAGGACTGGGGAATCAAACCAAGTTCCCAGATTAGAGTCCACGCTCCTAACCACTACACCAAACTGGCTCTCAGAGAAGAAGAGATTGGATTTCTACCCCGCCCTTCACTACCCAAGGGAGTCTCAGAGCGGCTTACAAACTCCTTTCCCTTCCCCTCCCCACAACAGACACCCGGGTAGGTGGGGGCTGAGAGAACTCTGACAGAGACTGCTCTTTTTCAAGGACAGCTCTGAGAGAACTTGTAACTGACCCAAGGTCATCCAGCAGGTGCGAGTGGAGGAGTGGGGAACCAAACCCAGTTCTCCCAGATTAGCGTCCACGCTCCTAACCACTACACCAAACGGGCTCTCGAGTAAGGAACCTGTCCTATGGGCCTCGTGCATCAGAAGTAGGCTCCCTGCACTGGGGGGAAAACACCCCCACTGGTAGACGAGATCACCAGGATCCAGCTCAGTGGGTTCACCCTAGCAACTTCTCCAGTGGCAAAAGTGGAGGAGGTAAAGCCGTTTGACCAGCGGAGTGGCCGTGCCAGGGATTGTGGGACCCACGGGGGACAAAAGGACATGGGAGAAAGGCTGCAGTGAGCAGGGGGGGGTCAAAAGCAGGAAAACTGGTGGCATCCAACCCGTTGTTCCTAAGACGTTTCACAGGATACGAGAATGTCATAAAATGACTTGTTCACAACAGAGAGCATGGATTAGAGTTGCCAGGAGGGGTGTGTGGGGGACTCAGCAGCAGTGTTCCCTCTAAGCTGAGTCAGTGCGAGCTTCCTCACTGTTGCTCACACATTTTTGTCTCAGCTCAGGAAGGATGGGGCTCCAGAGCAAACTGATTTATGCAGCAGCCAAATCGCTCGTTCACACTTTAATGCCAGCAGCTCATAAAGAAGAATTTTTGGTCACAAGACTGCACAGCTTAGAGGGAGCATTGCTCACCAGTAGAAAGAAGAAGGCCTAGGCCACGTTGCCAGCATCTTAGAAGACGTGACGTCAGTTTGGTGTAGTGGTTAAGCGCGCGGACTTTAATCTGGGAGAACCGGGTCTGATTCCCCACTCCTCCTCCGCTTGCACCTGGCTGGATGACCTTGGGCAAGCCGTAGCTCTGATAAGAGCTGTTCTTGAAAAAAGAGCAGTTACTGTCAGAGCTCTCTCAGCCCCACCTACCTCACAGGGTGTCTGTTGTGGGGAGGGGGAGGGGAAGGCGTTTGTAAGCCGCTCTGAAACACCTTTGGGTAGTGAAGGGCGGGGTATAAATCCAATCCAATCTCTTCTTCTTCTTCTTCTTCATCACCATCACGCCAGTGACTTCCTGGAGACGCCCCAGTAATTTGGCAAAAACTCAACAGTAAAGCCAGCTTCTACCGTAGAGTTCTTGCCCAAATACCAGAGTGTCACCTTGAAGTTGCTGATGCGATGACATCACTTCCTGTGCAATGCTGGCAACCAGGGGTCATTTCATAGAAAAAGGTGCAGGGGTTCAATTGCACAACTCTTTTGCATATGCCACACCCCCTGACATAGGCCAGGCATGTTTAGAATGCCTTTCCCCATCTGGGGAAGGGAAAGAAAGGCATTTAAATCCCCCCAGGTCGCAGGGGGGCTCTGCAGGCCTTTACTGGCCCGTCCGCCTGGGCTCCTTATTGCCGGAGCGCCGTTCCAGTGCGTTCCGGTAGGAAATGACCCCTGCTGGCAACATGGACTTGGCCTTCTTCTTCCTACTAGTGAGTCACCTGCTGGCCAGCTGACCAGTGGCAGGGGGCAGGGCCTGGCTGTTGGGCATGTGCAGTCTGCAAGCATTCTCTTCAGGTCTTCTCCTGCCCTTCCCCCCAAGGACAGGAGAAGCAACGCTGGGTGTGCGGAAGTGTGTCAATCCGGATCGTAATAATTACCCAGCAAACCGTTGGTAATGAACCCCATCATCTCTTCCGGCACGCACAGTTAGCCTTGATTTAACAGGCCAGCGGCTCTTTCCTTTGGGTTGGGCAGGATCGGCATCTGGTGCGGTAAATGAAACTCGCAATAAGTCAAGCAGTATTAAACTTTACGGCCACCGTATTTAACAACGAGACACTTTCCCCAATCAATCAGAGTGAGCGGAATTGTAAATATCAAGGCAGGATCCATATTGCTTAATTAAACAGCCGCTAATGAGCACCGTGGTTGTTGGGCTGTGATTTAGAACAAGGATTATGCAGATGGCGGGTGCCGGAGAACTTCGTGGGAAGGAGCTGAACACAGAGCGGAGAACATGGTCTCCTCAAGTGGGAAGGAGCGCACTTCAGCGGGAAAAGTGACGGTGTCTCCTGCATTCACACATGCGTGAAACTGCTTTATACTGCACCGGACCCTTCATCCATCAAGGTCAATATTGTTCACTCAGACTGGCAGCAGCTCTACGGGGTC
>NW_015202247.1:0-3471 GCF_001447785.1 Gekko japonicus | reverse complement strand
CCAGGAATTTCACAACCCAGAGTCGGCAACCCTACGCAACTCACATCCATAACAAAGGCAAAAAGCTCTTGGAAGTTTAAAAAAATGTTTTATGTCTTTATTTCTTTCTGTCCAAACCGGGCACTTCCAAGAGGGAAGAATAACAAAGGACATCAAAGAGGGAAGGCCAGAGTGGTGTAGTGTTTGTTAGAGTGGCAGGACTAGGGCCTGGGAGACCCAGATTCAAATCCTCCCTCTGCCACAGTTGCCCGATGGGTGACCTGGGGCCAGTCGCTCACTCTCCGCTTGACCTACCTTGCAGGGTGGTTGTCACAAGCATAAGACAGAGGAGGTAAGGTTGATGTTGTAAGCTGCCATGCATTTCTGCTGGAGAGAAAAGCGAGGTATAAGTATCAAAATAAATAAGTAACAGAGTAAATGGGTGTTAAGTATGCAACTCAACAACATTGTAAGTAACAAGTGAATCAGTTTATTAAGAACAAGAACATCCGAAGATCACACAGGACACAGATAGTGGAGCACAGCTCCTTTTTAAACAATCCCGGGCTGCTGTAGCCACGCCCTTGCATAGTTAACGTCTAATAACATTATGGTGATAACAACCAATCCTTTTTGTTCCCTCCAGTACAGTTCTCTTACATTTGATTGGTTAGAGTTACTCATTAGCCAATGGGATTGTTCCGAGTTAGAATCCTGGCTAGGGTTGCCAAGTCGCGGAGGGGGATCGTAGGTCTTCGCAGAATCCTTGCCGCGGGGACGGCGAGACGCGTTGCACCCGCCGTCGCCAGGATCTGACGCTACGCGTCACTCTGGCAACGGGGCTCCAAACAGCGACATGTCCTGGCGACGGCAGTGCAATGCGTCTCACCGTCCCCGCGGCAAGGATTCTGCGAAGACATGCAGATACCCCGCCGCGATTTCGCCTAATCCTGGCTAAGGTTTCAAGCTTAACATTAGTTTGCTATGGCGAAGACACAACAATGGGGAAACCGAGAAAAAAGATGATGCTTGGGGGAGGATCTATTCCTGGTGAAAGTGCAGAAAAGAGAAACAATTCCCCTTTGAAAATGTTTAGAGTCAAAGGTAAAAAAAATGGATGGTTTCCAATAAGAAATCTCAGTGACAAAAGGGAAGCATGGAGTGAGGCCTGCTCTCGCCCCCCCCCCTGAACTGGAGCCCCCTCAGCACCAATGCGTGATTGTGCAAAGACTCGGTTCACCTGGATTTATCTCTTTCAAAAAAGGGAAGTAAAAATGCCAACACGGCCAGTCAGGCACCTGAAGCCACTTTATACCACAGGAATCCCCAACGTGGTGGCCACGGGGGCCACAGCACCAGGGGTAGTTTCATAGAAAAAGAGCTAGGGGAACTCATTAGCATAACTCATTAGCATATGCCACACCCCCTGACATCAGGGGCCCAGCGGTGCACCTGCAAGGCCGGCGGGAGTGTGAGGAAGCCCCGCCAAGGCCCTCCCTGGCCCCAGGGCAGGCTGGGGTGGGGAGAGGCGGGGAGGAAGCAACTTACCCTCCCTCTTCTCCTGCCTCCTCCTGGCTGAATGAGGGCTGGAAGCGGGGCAGCCGGAACCAAGGGGCGGGGCTTCGTTGTGTGCCCCGCCCCCGCCCCTCACCCGGGGGAACTGCGATCCCCCGTGATCCCCCCCGAATTGACCTCTGCACAGCACCCACTAGCACCTTACCTGGTGCTGACAACGTGTTTTTAAAAGTGGGCGGAGCCTGGGGTGGCTTTTGCCTAGTATGGTTTCGGATGGGCCACTGGAGATTTGATCGGCTGTGCAGGTTTTAAATAGCAGCTGCCACCTGTCAGAACCCACAGCCAGCAACGTAGTCCACACTTTCCAGAAAAGGGAATACTTTATTGAAGATCTATAGATGCATTAGACACAACACTAGAACCTTCACTCTGTATCCGAAGGGGAGGGGAGGCAGCCATTTTGTGGCTGTCTCCGCATCCTGTGGTGGCCATTTTGTGGCTGTGTCCACCACACCGTGTCAGAATTCCAAAGGTTGGAGACCCCTAACATTCAGCATCAGGGCACTGAGAGCTGGTCCACCTAGCTCAGAAAGCAGGGTCCGTTCTCCTGGCCAGTGGCTCTTCGAGGCACTCGACCACCTGAAAGGCTTGTTCTGGAGAGGCCAAGGACTGGCCCCGAAATGATGTGTGCTTCACCGCTAAGGGACCTCAGCCTGCTCCAGGCATCCCTGCCAGCCCTCTAGCCCCACGATCCATTGTAGCCCCCCTCCTGCCTGCGTTGATGAGCCAGGCAAGGCTCTCTCTTTTGATACTGTCCATGGGGTTTTCTTGGCAAAGATACTGGAGTGGGTTGCCATTTCCTTCTCCAGGGGATCACGCTTGGTCTGAGTTCTCTGCTGTGGCCTGTCCCTCTTGGGTGGCCTTCCACGGCATAGTCCATAGCCTCATCGAACCACGCAAGCCCCCTCGCCACGACAAGGCAGTGATCCATGAGGGGGGGGCACCAAATGAGAAGGCAGCACTCCCTGGAGAAGACCCTGATGCTGGGAAAGATTGAAGGTCAAAGAAGACGGGGACGGCAAAGGATGAGATGGTTAGACAGTGTCAGCGATGCAACCAACATGAAGTTGAGCCAACTTCAGAGGACGGCGGAAGACAGGAAGGCCTGGCGGGATCTGGTCCATGGGGTCGCAAAGAGTCGGACTTGACTGTGCGACTGAACAACAAACAAGGCTCCCTCTAAGCTGTGGAGTCCTGTGAGCAACAATTCTACTTTGTGAGTGACTGGCATTAAAGTTGTGAGCGAGCGATCTGGCTACTGCATAAATTAGTTTCCTCTGGAGCCCTCTTTCCTGAGCTGAGACAAAAATGCGTGAGCCAGAGGCTAAAAAAACTGTCAGCTAGCTCACACTCACTCAGCTTAGAGGGAACACTGAAACCAGGGTGGCCAGGTTGGGAGATTTTGGGGGGTGGAGTAAGTTGGGTTGCCACTCCAGTCTGGAAAATTCCTAGAGATATGGGGGTGGTGCTTTTGGAGGGAGGAATTTGGGGAGAGATGTAACTTTGGAATCGATGGTATACTATGGAGTCTATTCTCCGAAGTTGCAATTTTCTCCAGGGGGACTGATCTCTGGAGATCAGTTGTCATTCCAGGAGCTCTCCAGGCCGCACCTGGACGTTGGCAGGCCTAGCTGCTGCTCTTTTGATTTCATGACATACTGAACTCAGCTGGTCCAAAGTTCCACACGTACCCCATGGGTACTGAGGGCAGCCTCTTCCGCTGGTGGCCATCCCCGGGCGCTCTGCCAGGTGCAACTTTGTTCGCCAACCTTCAGGTTGGGGGGCTGGGGTTCTCCCAGAATTATAGCTGATCTTAAGACTGCAGAGAACTGGAGTCGACAACTCTGGTAGCAACAATGCAGGCACTAAACAATGCAACAAAAACACCACACCTCAGGGGCAGTGTTCCCTCTAAGC
>NW_015202246.1:0-3161 GCF_001447785.1 Gekko japonicus | reverse complement strand
TTAACCACTACACCAAACTGGCTCACCTAAAGGCACTCTGATTCATAGGTGAAATGGGGATTTAATGCACTAAAGTTTTGATTATATGACATTGCTTTCACAACGTACTAAGGTGACTGAAAAAGCAATTAATGACATTTCAGAGAACAAATCCCGTTTCCTGTGTCTGTTCCTCCATATTCATTTTTACTCCACTTATCCTTCTGAACAGAACTAAGTAGGAGATAAGTAGATAGGCCCGACTCCTTGAATGGAAATGGGTCATCAGGGTTGCTTCACACATTACAGTATTTTCTACATAGTAATTTTGGATGTAGGAGAAGTGCACATTAAAGAGTAGCACAGGTATTCTTTCTTCCATGAGTACACTCCCTGGGTAGCTAAATACTACAAAGAGATCATCTGTAGGTAAGAAAGAAATGTGATATTTAGGCACAAATTGTATTCTAGTCTCTGATGTCCTAGTCCTTATTGCTTGTGTGAGATAATATGTGCTCTGAATGCATATCAGAAGCGTGCAGGATCCACCAGAAAGGATTCCTGTGCAAATCCTGATGAAAGCCACGAGGGGCTGTGGCTCAGTGTCAGAATATCTGTGAGGTCCCTGTCATCAGTCCTTGGTTCCAGTCCCCGGCATCAAGAATCTGGAAGTAACTGATGTGGAAGACCTCTGCCTGAGACCCTGGAGAGCCACTGCCTGTGGTGGACAAGTGGTCTGAATCAGTATAAGGTTGCTTCATGTGTGTGAGTTGCATGAGGATATCCAAATGGGAGTTTCTGTGAATGCTGTTCCCAATGGAGTATTCTTTGTGGTTGATAAATAATCACTGGTCGCACCACAAGAGCAACCTGTCCTTGCTCCAGAGCTCAGAGCGGTTTCTGTGTGCCATTCTACCCCAACAGTGCCCCTTGTGATGCTGGTAGCGCCCCAGGAGCAGCTCAGCTTAGATCTGGGCCTATATCAATTGTCTTTGCTGCGGCCCAGGCCTCAGCCTAGTAACTCATCCAGTGCTGCCAGCATCACAGAGGCTACTTCCAGCCAGCCAATGGGAACTTTCCTGGTAAGTTAAAGGGCCAGTCTGCCCTGGTCAGTGTTGCCCCTGTTGCTTAGGGATAGCAGGTTGCAATTCAGATCTGATTCTAGTGTGTAACAGAAGAGCCATGGGCATGATGTGAAACTTGAGCTTGCAAACATCACAAAACTATGTTTAGAAGTGTTCCAGAGATTAGGTTCTAAAACAATAAAGGTTATATAGTTCCCACATATTACATGCCAAGGAGTTCCTTCTCTTTATGAGAAACATAAAAAGTGTACATGTTATGGCTTTTTTTGCTTTTATTTAAATGCCGTGGCACAACATCTTTTTAAAGGGCTTACAAATATAGTTGACTTCATGAAAATAAATTTTAACGCAGGCACTGGCTCCAAATACATTGTGTTAAGTTTTAGGGAAGGCTGTGCACTAACAGATGATGGTGGGTCCCATGGGCCTGTTTTGGTAATGGCTGAGTCTTCCTGTGACAAAGACTCCTTGCATCGGAGGAAGGCACTGCTGTTAGAACAGATCTGTGGGAGCCCAGTCATGCCGACAAGGCATGAAGCTCTTCATTCAATTGTACTTGAACTTTATCTGTCGATGAGTGCATTGGGGCTCTCTATGGCTTAGAGATTTGGCAAAGTGACCTTTTGATTGGTTTCAGGAGGAGGTCATTTACTTTTGAAGTGAGTTAATGGTGTCTTCTGGTGCCATAAGTGAACACTGGTTAACTCTGGCAACTATGCACAACCATTTTTGACATTAAAATGTTACATGGTGTATGTTTTCTAGACAACAAGTGATGGAATTGGGGAAGAATTATTTACACCCAGCTTTACTGTGGTGAAACTTTTTTGTTGTGCTGAACTTTTAATAAATTATAATTGCAACCAATAACAGGATATCTGTGTGTATTTTCGTATCTGTCTCCTTTAACTGTGAAGGAGGCATCAAGCGTATGAAAGTCAAGTCACTGGGGAAAACTTTTTTCAAAACATCTGAAGCAACCTGTCTCTTCAGGACTCAGCTATATTTGTGGGCTTCTGCAAACAGTACATCAGGTTGTCTGTTCTTGCCCACTGGAACAGCTGACCCAATGCAGAATGAAAATAAGGAGTGTGTTAGCCAAATTGCCTTTATTTATTAATAAGATGGGGAATTTTGAATATTAAATTGCAATGGCTCTAATAAAGGGAGCAATAACCTGTGTATACCAGAGTCCAACTTATCCAGATCCCCAGAGATAGATGCAAAGACTAGATATTAAAATATAGTGATTTCTTTACTAATAATTCTCACACACTTACAATATAAAAACAATCATACACTCAAACAATACAGAGTTAAGAATCTTAGATAGGTACAGTAACAGTTGCATTAGTAGGAAGGTATTGTTGATGGGGGTGAGACTTTACCTGTCCAATGCGGAGAGGCGATCCTGCAGTGAAAATAGGGAAAATACTAGGAAAGGGGTCATGTATTGTCTAGCAACGCACATGGGAGACTGCAGATAACGCTATGAATTAAGTCAGCAAGAGAGGGTGGGTGCAGGCAGGTAGGAGGTGAGAGAGCGAGCAATGGGGCGATGCTCCGTTTTTATACCCTAAGATGACTGGGAGGGAGATGCTTCACCAGTCACGTAGTCCCCAGGAAATCTAGAAAAACCCAGTTGCTAATGGTCAGGAGATGACTGGGAGGACAGGATTAACGGTTGGGCAATTGCAATGATAGTCAACTAATGGTGAAACCTTTAGAAAGACAAAGGAAAGGAAAGAGTAGTAATGCTTCAGCTCCGTGGATGGACGTGACAGCTGCTTAATCTTCTCATGGCGTCTTTTTGTTTTACGATGAGGAATACGTGCTGCATCTGGCGAAGGTGGGGGGGAGGTGCCTTTGCTGGAGGAGTCCTTTTATGGAGTCTTTGCAGGAACACTCAGGCTTCCTGTGTAAAGCATAGCTTCTTCATAGGGAGCTGCTGCTGGTTGCTGTGTGCTTGTGGTGTCACGGGGTTGGTTTGCGTCCTGCGGGGATGCAGGGGTGAAAGGCATCGAGTGTGTCCATGGGTCCACGTCTGGCTAGCACATTGCTTCAGCGCGAGGCTACCCTCGGCTGGGCATATGCCTA
>NW_015202245.1:0-3469 GCF_001447785.1 Gekko japonicus | reverse complement strand
CTGAAGTTTATTTTAATACTGAACAACAAATGAGCTCAGTTACTGCCTTTCCCGAATACCACATTCCCTATTTTTATGTCTTCCATTCAGGGAAAAAAAAAATGATATACTTTGCATAGAATGACAAACCGTTGTTTGTCATTGTGAGAATGAATCCAAGGGTTCCATGGGGCCTGACAGTTAAAGACTTGCCACAGAAAACCAGAGCTGGTTGGTTACGTCTGAACCAGTGTTCCCTCTAAGCTGAGTTAGTGTGAGCTAGCTCACAGTTTTTTACCCTCCGGCTCACACATTTTTGTCTTAGCTCAGGAAGGATGGGTCCAGAGCAAACTAACTTATGCAGTAGCCAAATCACTCGCTCACAACTTTATTGCAGGAGCTCACAAAGTAGAATTTTTGCTCACAAGACTCCACAGCTTAGAGGGAGCATTGGTCTGAACTACAATATATTTTGCTTAAAATATTTATATATGTATACCAACATAAGAAAAGCCCTGCTGGATCAGACTGGTGGTCCATCTGGTTCAGCATCCTGTCTCACACAGTGACCAACCAGTTCCTCTGGAGAGTCAACAACAGGGCATAGAGGCTGAGGCCTTCGTAAGAATATCAGAAGATCCCTGCTGGATCAGACCAGTGGTCCATCTAGTCCAGCATCCAGTCTTACACAGTGGTCAACCAGTTCCTCTGGAGGGCCAACAACAGGGCATAGAGGACGAGGCCTTCCCCTGATAAGAACATCAGAAGAGCCCTGCTGGATCAGACCAGTGATCCATCCAGTCCAGCATCCCGTCTCTCACGGTGGCCAACCAGTTCCTCTGGAGGGCCAACAACAGGGCCTAGAGGCTGAGACCTTCCCCTGACATTGCCCCCTGGCTCTGGGATTTAGAGGGTTTAGTCCCTCTGAACATATATTTTTATATATTTGAGGTGGTTGTCAATCAATATACAGTAAACAGCACTAACATGATTGTTCTCTTCCCTCCAAGCTAGGATCCTCAACGAGGATTTAACAAAAGTGTGTTCTTCCATTTATTTATTTATTTAACCATTTATATCCTGCCTTTCCTCATGGCTTCAGGTGGCTTACAATACTAGTTAAAAACATCTTCAATTAATAATAATAAAAAAATAGCAAAAAAAACACCCCACCATAAAATATGCCTGCTATTCAACCCCCCCTCAAAAGCCCTGGCAAACAGGCAGTCCTCGTGGTGCCTCTTGAAGATCTCCAAAGGCCCCCCCTTCACCTCTTCAGGAAGTAGGGTTGACATTTCCCATTTGGGGGTGGGGGATTGCCCAGTTTTGTGAGTTCGTGATCACTGCTGGCCAATAGGCCAGCAGAAGGAAATCCACTCCCAAACAGCAACATCGTGTGACATGCCTATGTCACCCGGAAGTTACATAGGCACATCAGTGATGTTGGGGGACAATGCTCTAGTCTTTGGGCAAAACTCTATAGTTTGTGGGCGATTTTACCATAGTGCTTTGCTGAAAAAACAGCATTGCCCCCGATGTGCCTACATAACGTCTGGGTGACGCAGGCAAGGCGTGCGACATCACTTCTGGTGACATCATCACACCAGGGGTGACGCTTCTGGCTCCCAGAACATCCCCCCCCATCCCCCTGCCGACATTTCCAATGGACCTGGCAACCCTATCAAGGAGCCCATTCCACAGAGCAGAGATATAAGAACATAAGAGATGCCAATGTTGGATCAGGCCAATGGCCCATCCAGTCCAACACTCTGGCCAGAAATACCAGTGCCATCAGGAGGTCCACCAGTGAATGGAAAAAGTGCCAGACAGGCCACCCTAAGTGATGGGATAGCCAACAGATGGCTGCCTGAAGACCGTAGTCGGCGGCACAGGGACATCTTCTTCTCTTGATTAAAAAGTTACTGGAATTTTTTCCCCCATGATTTTTTTTTAATAAATTTATTTTCATTTTTCATTTCACAAAGATATGTACATATATCCAAAAGCAATTTGGTTAGTGGGATATTCTGCCATTTAGTTGACAAAGTTGATAATTTGCATTTAAATATGATTATAGGAAGAGATGAAACAATGGAGTCCGTCAGACCATCTTTCCTTGACTATTTTGAACAAAAAGAAAAGGAGAATCAGAGAAACAACTATGGAAGACACGTGAATGAAAGGCACCCCTCAGAATGGAGAGTACCTCAGGATGGTGATTATGAATTTGTAAGTACAAACTTTCCTTACTGTTCCCCTTGACTCATGGTGGTATTAATAATAACAATGATAGAGACAGTTTATTTATTTATTTAAGTATTTTTACCCCGCCCTCCCCGCAAGCGGGCTCAGGGCGGCTTACAAGGGGCATAGCCCGAATATAAAATCACATAAAATCCAATAAAATCCAATAACATTACAATCAACAATAACAATAATTATAAAGTGCTTCCTTTTATCAGGTGGTCTTAAGTTGTTAAAAATGATGGCATCATCGTCCAAGAGATGGTCCGAGCCCGTCCGCTGTACTCATCGTAGCATTCCAGCAGCACTACGTTCAAGGACACTCCCAACTTCGGTGTTCTTACCAAGGGACTGATAGTACCCTTCACCCAAACGAGTGGTGAAAGCCACAGAGACTAGGGGGGGATTCCTAGACCATCACCACGGGGGCCATTTTTTCTCCCACTCCCAATTTCTTCAGGCTGGGAGATTGGGATGGGGAAGTCCCTACCAGGCCCAGCCCATTGGGAAGTCCATGTATATCACAGGAGGAGATGCATTATGGCCTGTCCTCTGTGTTCGAGACAAGAGGCATCCAGCTGCCTACCACCCTCACATTCTCTGTGCAATCTGATGCAGAGCTATCTATATATCTAATAGCAAAGGCGCCCCTGCATGCGGATATCTAAATCCGCACATCGGGAGCACCTGGGGGGCAGGGAGATTTTCCTGCACTCTTGGGGCAGTCCCCAGGTGTGCACAAAAATCTAAAAAGTTGAAAAAAAATATAGGGGGAATATTTAAAAAAACCCAAAAGTAAAAGAGCATTTCCTGCGCATGCGCGGGGAACAGGGCTTACCTGGTGCTGCTGCCTCCTCCTTCTGCTCTGCGTGGAGCTCTTCTCTCCCCCCCCCTGTGAGTATCGCGGGTCCCCTTTCTTGTTTTCTTCTAATCCAATTAACTTCACTGGATTTTTGAAGGGTATAATTCTGTTTCGGCTTGCACTGTTAGCTTACAGATGCCCCGGGGAAGGAGTCAGACAATACTAACAACTCCCACTAATGTTAACAAGGCAACTCCCCAAAGTCAAAACCAGAAACCGAATAGATCCTGTGATGTATGAGGAACAGGTACCAGGAAACAGAGATTGCCCCCGTTGGAGTGTTTGTTGTAATACTGAGTGGAACAAGTCCATTCCTTCCAGGCCATCTCTGTTCTCTGTCCTTTTCCCTTTTCCTTCCTTTGGCTACTTAGTCAATGCCATTAA
>NW_015202244.1:0-3188 GCF_001447785.1 Gekko japonicus | reverse complement strand
TGGGCCGATTTCTTTTCCAAGTTTCGGTTTACCTTTCACCATTTTCCTGGTTCCGCGAACTCTTTGGCTGACGCCCTGTCACGCCTCCCCCAGCATGACAGCCAACGGGAGATTATTTTGGACTTGGTGTTCACGCCTTCCCATCTGGGTGGTGCGGTGATGACACGTAGCCAGTCTCGCCCTGTTACCTCCCCCCCCCCCGCCATCATGGCCACCTGATACGTCCCCGTCGGATAAGCTGGGGGGGGGGGGGCACAGCAAATGCGCCTCCGCCTTCTCGGAGGGCAACAAGGCGGTAACTGATGTGGAAGGAGACTTTGAACTTTGGGCCGACGGCTGTTGGTACCGTGGACATAAACTGTTTGTTCCGTTCTCCCTTAGGGGGGAGGTGTTGCAAGCCGTGCATGGATCTAAATTGTCGGGACACCCGGGTTTTGTTAAGTCCCTTCAACTTCTACAGCAGCAGTTCTGGTGGCCGCAAATGAGAAAGGATTTATCTTCATTTGTCAAGTTTTGCCAAATCTGTGCCATGAGTAAACCCAGGCTGGGGGAAACCCCGGGTTTGTTACACCCTCATCCAACTCCGAACCGACCCTGGGAGGTGATATCCATGGACTTTATTACGGACCTCCCACCTAGCAAGTCAATGACTGTCATTTGGGTGGCTGTGGATTTATTTTCCAAACAGGCACACTTCATTCCGTTTGCCTCCCTGCCCACAGCAAAAGCACTGGCCAAAGCGTTTCTTCTTCCGTTTGCACATGCTCCCAACCAACAGGGGAACCCAATTCGTTTCCCGGTTTTGGGGGGAGCTGATGAAATTAATGGGGGTGGAACGGGGCCTGAGCAGTGCCTATCACGCAGAGACTGACGGTCAGACAGAATGGGTTAATCAAACTTTGGAGCAATACCTCCGTTGCTTCACCATTTATCAACAGGATGATTGGGTGGATCTGCTGCCCTTGGCCGAATTCTGTTATAACAACACTTGCCATTCCTCAACTGGATTGTCCCCGTTTAAGGCTTTGTATGGCTACGATAGCCAGAAAACAATGACTTGGGGCCGGGGGATGCAGCTCAATGGTATCAACGGTTAAAGGACTCGTGGCCGCTCCTTTGCAAAACTTTGGATGCTGCCACAGAGCCATACAAGACTCAGGCTGACAAGAGAAGGGTGGAGGGGGTGGGCTCTGAAGCCTGGGGACTCTGTGTATGTGTCTACTAAAAACATTAAGATCTTAAGACCTAGCCGAAAACTTGGTTGGAAATATCTTGGTCCTTTCGAAGTGAAAAGGGTGATCAATGATGTGGCTGTGGATTTGGATCTACCTAAGAACTTGAGAAACCTTCATTCTGTGTTTCATTTCAGCCTCCTGAAACGGGATTCTGGGTCGAGTCCCTGGCGTCCTTCGAAGCCGGTGCCCCCTCCTATTTTGACTGAGGGCGAGGAACATTATGAGATTTCCAGGAGGGGGCTGGCGATCCACCAGAATCACAACTGCTCTCCAGATGACAGAGATCAGTTCCCCTGAGAGAATGGCTGATCTGAAGGGTGGGGGCTCTGTGGCATTATATCCTGCTGAGGGCGCTTCCCTCCCCAAACCTCCCCCTCCCCAGGGCTCCAGGAATTTCCCAACCTGGAGCTGGCAACTCTTAACTGGGGGAACTGATCTCTGTAGTTGGCACAGAACAGGTCTACCTTAAGCATGCATCTATGATACACAGCGTCATACATTTTCCCATATCTTCCTGACACTGTGTCCCTCAGTTTTTGTATTACCCACCTGGAGGTTGGCAACCCAAGGACGGAAGGAGACAGGAATAGCGGAGACACTATGGGGGCTTTCAGGAGAGGGGAAGAGGAAATCGTGGAAGAGAGGGAGATGAAATGCCCCCTGCAAGTCCTTGCTAGTTCCCACGTGTAGGATCCCTTTCCAGAAGGTAGCCATGTTGGTCTGTAGTACAGCAGCTGGATTATAATCCAGTGGCACCTTAGAGACACACAAGATTGCTTGGGTATACGCTTCCAAGAGTCAAAGCTTCGTTCATCAGATACGAAAGAATGAAGGGAGCTTTGACTCTCAAAGGTTTATACCCGAACAATCCTGTTAGTTTCTAAATTGCTACTAGACTCGAATCTAGCTATATATCATCTATTTATCTGTCCCCTAGAAAGCACTGAGGTCAGGGTCGCAAAACCGCCTGACTCCCCCTGGTCCTAAAGACACCAGATTGGCCATCACCAGAGCCAGGGGCCTCTCAGTGACGGCTCCACTCTGGTGGAACGAGCTGGAACAAGCCCCCAGAAGACATCAGAGCCCTGTGGGACCTTTTACAGTTCCGCAGGGCCTGTAAAACGGAGCTCTTCCGCTAGGCTTTTGATTAGGAGCCGCCACTGCTAAATGAGTCATCGGAACTGAACATGCTATGGCCCTTATGACACAACACCGGATATTGCCTTTGGACCACTTTATAGGTTGTAACACTGGTTATTGTAAGACATAATTGGAACCACCATCTATATGCACTAGCACTTTATGTAATTGTTGTTTATGTGAGTTTTATCACACCTTATTGATGCTTCATATCATAGAAACTCATTGTAGCACAGGGGACAAATGTATTTTCACATTAATTTTTCAAATTTAACCAATAATCCCCATGATGAGAAATAAACAGAGAAACAGAAGTAGTGGGCACAATTACTACTTGCTAATGAATGATTCTCGGAGCAGTTTCATTAAGATTGGGGACGGGGGAAGACAGCTAGTAGATAATGGAACCCTGCTGGGCCAACATGTGGTTCCTGTGAACAACGCACAACAACAACAAAGAAACAGGTTTGATAGTGATAAAGGACAGTGGTGACCAGAAAAGAGTCCAAGCAACATACCAGCTGAGCAAAATGTGCTAAATAAATAATTTTAAGGAGGTACATATATATTCCGGGAGGTGTCAGAGCTTTGCCTGTAAAAGTCCTTGGTCCAGTTCCTGCTAAAGGATTTCCAATAACAGCACCCCCACCTGATATCTTGAACAGTAGCTACATGTAGGCAATATTGGGCTAGATTCTACCAGTCGTCTAAAGTAACTTCATATGTTCACAAGAAAAAAACCCAGTGCTGGAAAACTGTGCAGTAAAAGACAGTTCATAGGATGCACTGCAGATGGTCAAAGACAGTTCATGG
>NW_015202243.1:0-3503 GCF_001447785.1 Gekko japonicus | reverse complement strand
GGTATTTCCCAACCCAGACCTGTCAACCTACCAAGTGTACCCCTTTCCACAGACCATCCACATTCTAAATTAGTGACAGTTCACTGATCGTAATTCGTTAGTCACAAACACAATTAGTAACAGATAACTGCAAAGCAATTTATTGGCCATGAGGCATGGCATTAATCACAACATACTTTATTAATCATGAGACAACTCATCAGTCACCACAATAAATCACTGATGACAATGCCGTTCATTAATTTTGAGGCAGTTCGTTAACAATGAGTCAATTGTAAACAATCTAGTCGTCATTTGAAGGTTCTCCGATTTTCATTTTATCGAAATGTTTGCCGTTCTTCTGGATTGAAGCAGAAGAATCCATACCTAAACTCCACTGGCAATTCAAACTGTTGTTTCTCCTTCACCTTCCCAAGGATGTGCCCTTGAGAAGCTTGGCCCCTGGTATACACCTAGGCCTGGTCCTTCCCTGGGAGAGCTGGAAGCGCTTCCAAAGAAAACCCAGAACAGTCCAAATGTGCTTCCTCTGCTTTTGGAACAGACTGGTTGCTCCAGAATATTCCAATGGAATGATGAAGTAGTTGATCTTCTTGGACGCTGGGGAGTCATTGTGCTGTAATTGAGTCCTGACCAAAATCTGACCTGTGGCCTCCATTGTGGCCTATTGTTGAGACCAAAAACAAAACCATCTTTCTGAGACAATACTGTAGTTGGTTGGACATGGGATTTTGTTGGAGTAGCTATTATAGAGTGCAAGTAAAACTCTTTTGGAGGGATATGGACAATGGGGTTTGCCTCATACTTCAGGCCTATGGGTGTATTCAACACTCCCCTCAAGAATTTTGCTTCGTACTTCAGGCTGAAGGGCTTATTCAACACTCACCTCAAGAAAGTTGACCAATACTTGGTATCAAATTTACAGTCAGCCAGACACTAAGAGAAAACTGGTGCAAAATGTTTTTCAGATGGTATATAACTCCAAAGGACATTGGGAAAGCACATTTAAAAAATACCAAGGAAAGTGCTGGAAATGTCAAGACATTGATGGAACTTTCTTTCATATGTGGTGGACTTGTAAAAAAGCAAAAAGATATTGGAAAGAAATACACAAAAAAATGCAGAACATATAAAAGTTTCAATTCCCAGCAGAAGCCATTGCTATTAGGTGTTCTGCCTAATAAATTACCAAAAATTTCAGAAGAGCTATTCAAATACATGGCGACAGCAGCTAGAACTATTTATGCAGCAAAAGGGAAATTAGATGTATGTCCACATTTAGAAGAATGGGAAAATAAACTTGCTGAATACGCAGTAATGGCAAACTTAACAACCTATTTGTTATTCTATTACAAAGTTTGAGGAAAGATGGAGTGTGTACTATGTGTATTATACTAGCAGGAGATCAACTTAGAGTGAGAAGATATCAAACATATCGTAATGAAATATAAGTAGAATTAGCATCTGCTCTCAATATCCTGAATATCCTGAATATCCTGTCCTGGCTAACAGGCACCTGGGCAGAGAGGCAGTGCCAGAGCAGTCCAGGAAGCGAAGTCAAATCCAAGAGTCAGTAATTTGTTAGGTGCAGACAGGTCCAGGAAACAGAATCCAAAGGCAGTCCAGACAGCAAAGTCCAAGGTCAGTCTGTAAATCACAGGGGGCAAGGCAGAAGTTGTGGTGGCTGGTTTCACAGATATGTGACTCATTGCTTCCACGGCTGGGAAGGCATGCCAGCTCGGTGTAAGTAAGCCTCTCACAATGAGCTGAGTTAAGGAGGGAAAGGTCCTGCAATCACTCGGGACTGCAGTCAGTCAAATGCCGGCATTGAGTCAAGAGCTGTGCGCTGCACCGTCGCTCTATAAGTTGCCGAAGAGCAGGGCTATTTTTGGGCAGAAACACACAGGAACGGAGTTCCGGCTGGCTACTGAGTTGGCCACGCCCATCAGGAGCTCATTAGCATAACAGGCCACACCCAACAGCAGAAACTCATTAGGATTGGCTACATTAGGGGTGTGTGGCCTAAGATGCAAAGGAGTCCCTGCTACAAAAAAAGGCCCTGGGTTTTGACAACAAACAAGGTAAACAGAATAAGAAGGGAAAGGTGGGTGTGGCTGGATGACCACACTTCTGGCAACAGGGGGCTGCGGCCTAATATGCTAATGAGCTGTGGTGTCAGGGTGTGGCCTATTATGCTAATGAGTTCCTGCTGGGCTTTTTCTACAAAAAAAGCCCTGCCGACGAGATTGTTCCTGGTGTTGGTCTGCTGATGAGGGGGAATCTGTAGGAATTGTCCTGGGCCAAGCTGGTCTTCATCATCCCCTCCCGTAGACTGTCTGGAGGAGTCAGCCTCAGCTGTCAGCGCTGAATCACGGAGCTCCTGGCTTTCCTCAGATGCTTCTTGTGTGCTGGGCCCAGGTTCCATGACGCTCGAGGAATCTTCGCCCCACAACGTATACTTTCTTTCACACCATGATATGCTACTTCACTATTAGAGGTTCTAATATGGCAAAAATATATGTTATGCCGAAAACATAGTATTGATTAAACCAGCGTTGACATCAAAATGTATTCGTTACGAAGTTTGAAATTTAAAACTTAAGTGATGGATACAGTCTCGCAGTTGTCCCCCAACAGAAATAAGAATTATTGTATTCTATAGATAATACCTAAAAAAACTACAATGAAGGGGATGAAAGGGAAAATATTCTTTGTCCTATATGTTATAAACTACGTGAGAGCCAGCTTGGTGTCGTGGTTAAGTGCACGGACTCTAATCTGGGAGAACCGGGTTTGATTCCCCACTCCTCCACTTGCAGCTGCTGGATGACCCTGGGCAAGCCGTAGTTCTGATAAGAGCTGTTCTCGAAGAAGAGCCGTTTCTGTCAGAGCTCTCTCAGCCCTGCCTACCTCACAGGGTGTCTGTTGTGGGGAGGGGAAGGGAGAGGAGTTTGTAAGCCGCTCTGAGACTCCGAGTGAAGGGCGGGGTATGAACCCAATGTCCTCCTCGACAAATATAATTATGGTGTAAAACCCATTTCCCCCCACCTTTTCTTTTCTGTACCCCCACTGTTTTTCTAAAATAAATACATTTTTTAAAAAAAGAAATTTGACTAATACTTCAGGCCTAAGGGCCTATTTGACCCTCCTTCCAAGACTATGCCATTCTGAAGAGACGCCACGTTTCCTGTAGCTTCTGGAGGTCTGACTATACTCCAAGTGATTTGCCTGCCTCTGTAGTGTGTGGCCTACTTTACTTTAGTCACCTAGGGCTGCCAACATTGGTTTGAGAAATTCCTGGAGATGTAGGGGTGGATCCCAGGGAGGGTGAGGTTTGGAGAAAGGAGAGGAACTTCAGTAGGGTATAATGCAGGGGTGTCAAACATGCGGCCCGGGGGCCAGATGAGGCCCCCCAGAGGGCTTCTATCAGGCCTGCAGTGGAACTGGCTGTCTTCTGCTTCTTCTTCCAGTTCCAGGGCTGTTGCGTCATCGTAGGTTTGCAGCTT
>NW_015202242.1:0-3119 GCF_001447785.1 Gekko japonicus | reverse complement strand
TATGCCAATAAAAGGCTTTGGATGGACTAACGAATTGGCCGAGTCAGGTAAATGGTGAAGGGTAAACTGGAACTTAGAGAAGAAATCAGCCCACCTAAGTTGTTTAGCGTTAAGGCACTGGGTTTTTTTGAGAGTCTCTAGGTTCTTATGATCTGTCCAGACCTCGAATGGGACCCTGGCCCCCTCCAGCCAATGCCTCCAGGTAGAGAGCACGAGTTTTATTTTTTATTGCCCCCACATCCTTTTCCGCCACTGACCAGTTCCTCTCCGTGTCGTTGAATTTCTTTGACACATAAGCCAATGGGTGCAACAACCCATTCTCCCCCTCTTGCAAGATGCCCCCCCCATGGCAACATCTGAAGCTTCAGTTTGCACAATGAACTTTTTGGATTCGTCTGGGTGAGCCAGCACTGGCTCCGAGGTGAAGAGAGCTTTCCAGCACATGAACACTTCCTGGCACTCTTCTGTCCATGGAAGCGTAGCACCAGGTCGCATAGCTTCCGGACCCTTCCCTTTCATTTTTAAGAGGTCCGTGAGAGGGAGGCTGATTTGGGCGAAGTTGGGCTAAAAGGATCTATAAAAGTTCGCAAAACCGAGGAAGGATTGGAGTTGTCGTCTGGTCCGGGGTACCTCCTACCCCAAGACATCTCGCACCTTCCCCGGGTCCATTTCCAATCCCTGGTTGGAAATGCGATAGCCCAAAAAGTCAATGTGTGTCTTGGGAAATTCACATTTGGACAGTTTCGCAAACAGTTTGTACTTATGCAACGTACTCAGTACTTCCCTCACCAATTTCACATGTGAGGGGACATCGGGGGAGTACAGCAAGATATCATCCAGGTAAACGAGCACTCTCTTGAATAAATGCTTGCGCAACACTTCATTGATTAAGTTCATGAAGACCCCCGGGGCCCCCTGAAGACCGAAGGGCATCATCAGGTACTCAAACTGGCCAAGGGGAGTGTTGAACACCGTTTTCGGCTCATCACCTTCCTTGAAGCGCACACGAAAGTATGCGTCTCTGAGGTCTAACTTGGAAAATATTTTCCCTTTCGCCGCCTCAGCCAGCAAGTCTTTTATTAAACGCATGGGGTAGGCGCTGGTGGAAGACACTGCATTCAAACTCCGGTAATCCGTGTAGAGTCGCAACCCCCCATCCTTCTTCTTCCGGAAAAGCACCGGAGCCGCGTAGGGGATGAGGCAGGCCTGATGAACCCCTGAGCCAAGTTCTTGTCGCTGAACTTTAGGAGCTCATCCTTATCCGCCGGCCCCATCGCATAGATCCTCCCCCTGGGGAGTTTGTGCCCCAGCAAGATTTCAATACTACAGTCTGAATGCCGGTGCGGCGGCAACTCATCAGCCTCCTCATCCCCGTATACTCTGGCCAAGTCCCGATACTCGGGAGGGATGGAGAGCAGTTCCTCTTGGGCTAAGCACACTCCAGGGCTTTCTAGGGGAGGCTTATTCCCCCAACTAGGGTCCCACCGGTGCTCGGTGCACTTGGGCGAAATAAATTGCACCCTCCCCTCTTCCCACAGTATATAAGGATCGTGCCCGTGCAGCCAGGGAGCCCCCAGGACGAGGGGGAATCGGGCGGTCAAGGTGATCATGAAGGATCAATTCTCCCAGTGGTCCCCGGCACCCATCCTTAATGGGACCGTTTCATATTCGCACGGGTCTTTCATAGTAGACTCATCCATTTGAGTGAAAATCAGGGGTTCCTTTAGCTTTATCACCACAGCTTCCAGTCCCGTAACCAAAGAGGGGTTAATCAAGTCTCTCCCACACCCTGAGTCAATGAGGGCTCTTGATTGGATGTGAGTTTTGTGAGCAGTGTTAAATAATGAGACAGTCACGAAAAAGAGGGAGGGATAATTGCTCACCGCATTTGGCGCCTCCGGTTGCGGGCCCTGCTGCTCTGCACCTTCTACAGCAGGACCGAGCCATTTCCCGCCGGCTCGAGGTCCTCTCCACTTGACTCCTCTCCGTTATCCTCGGGCGTTGCTTGCAGGGCCTTAGCAAACTTGGGTTTTCCTGTGGGTTTCTTCGCAGGGGTGGATGGGTGCACCTTCACTCCGTCGGGTTTCTCCCGGTGTCCTTGTCCTCCGCAGTCGGCCGCAAAATGGCCCCTTTCTCCACATCTGAGGCCTAAGCCCTGCCGCATGCGCTGATCTCTCATAGCGTCTGTCTGCTTCTGCGACTTGGGTTTCAAGGGTTGAGGGGCCAATCGCCCCCCAGCCACCGCGATATCCAAACATAAGGTTTGCAGGTGGTTTTCGACGCTCTCCGCTTCCTGCATCCAGGTGGGGAGGGAGACTGGGTCAACCGATCTCAATACCGTCTCCCAGATCTCAGGGTTCAACCCTACTCGGTACAGCTCGGCCAACATGTTATCAGGCCAATTTTGCATTTGGCTGTGTGCAGTTTGAACTCAGCCAAGTACTCCCGCACTGATCTGCGCCCCTGCTTTAGGGTTTGTAAGAAAGCTCGTGCTCTAGGGCCCGCATTTCTATCCTCAAAATGGGCTCGCAACGGCCACATGAAAGCGTCCAAGTTAGTAAGCTCCGGGCCCTGGGCGTTATGGAGCCCCACATACCAAGCCGTCGCTGGGCCTCGGAGCGGGGCGGCCACCACATCAATTCGGCTGCTGTCATCCAGGAACAGGTGACCTGAGCGATCCACGAATTTCTGCACCCACACCACGAAGTAGGATAACCAGTAACAGTGTCCCTGAACGATCCACGAATTTCTGCGCCCACACCACGAAGTAGGATAACTCATCTGGGTTTCCATCGAACGTAGCTTCGATGAAGTCCTTTGGGCGAGGCACCACCTGGCCCCTTGGGCGAGGTGGTCCCGGTCTCGGGGCCGGCACTCCTCCCGGCTGTGCCAGGGCTCCCAGGATGGGAACTGGCAGTCCCGCCGGCACCACTGGGGCCACTGTTAGGAATGGCGGGCTACCTATGCGCATAATAGGATATAGGGCATTCGTATGCGCCCCCCCTAGCAATACCCAATTAGATGGGCTCCCACGCACGGGAAACAGGAATAGCCTCTAACGGTAGCCAAGCTGGGAACCAGAATGATCCAACGGAAGGTAGACATCACACTCCTCCAGT
>NW_015202241.1:0-3367 GCF_001447785.1 Gekko japonicus | reverse complement strand
TTACTCCTTTGGAACTCAGAACTCCCCCCCCCCAACAGTCCTGTGAGTTAGTCCAGGCCGAGAAGGAAGAAGTGGGTGAACTTTAGAGTTGCCAGACCCCTGGCAGACCCCCTGCCCTTACCTCTTGTTTCCCACCATAGAGTTTCCCACCATAGAGTTTATGGTGATTCCCAAAAAGATGTAATGTCATTGCCATTGCTGATGGCTAGTGTTGCCAAGTGTTACCTTCCTACGCAGCGGGGGACTCCCGGGCCGATCACGGAGCACACACATGCGCATCCACGTCACCCTCGGATGACCGTGGCCCCGCCCCCAGCGTGCCCGGCGGCATCACGTCACTTCCTGGTGACGTGCACTTCGGGGTGGAGTTCCCCAGTGGAGTGGGGTAATGGGCCTCTGGGGCGGGGGTTGCCCCGCCCCCCGGGGGGACTTGATATACTTACTGATGGCTGCCTCCCATGGCCCTGCCCCCTAGTCTCCAGCTAGTGAGCTTCATGGCACAGTGAATATCTAAGGCCAGGCCTCACTAGTCCTAATCTGACACACTAACGTCTAATAGCTACACAGCACTGGCTGTTAAAGCGTGATGTTTTCCTGGTTTGATAGAACTACTGGGGAAACAGCATGAATAAAATCCTTTTATAAGCATTAAAAAGTTAACCACTCTGCCCTGGGACTTGCTTCTAGGAAAATGTACTCAGGTCTGGCCTGTAAATCTGCTACTCCTGATGCTTGTCTCTGTATATTAATGACATATAGAAAATTCTGAAGAGCATCAGTAGGACCTGGGCAATTTCAGATAAATAGTTTCCCCACCCCTTTGTCCCCATCAGCAACTTGACTCCTAACTATCCAGCATGCTTCAGCTTGGGACGATAAAAGATCTGAACTTAAGAACCGAAAAGAAGCCCTTGCAGGTGACTGTGTTTACCCTGTCTCCCCCAGTGCCAATTTCTCTGTATGCTGGATGCACAAACAAAAGACTGTGCTCTTTTCCCTTTGATGTTTGACAGTGTCAGCAAGCAGGAACACTCCCCCAGGCCCCAGATCCCCTCTCACAAGTGCAGTTCAATTCCCTTTCATGTGCAAAGAGGCAGAGCAGCCTAGCTGGCAACATAACAAAAAGTAGAATTCCTGAACACTCTGACCTAGCCAGCCAGTGATACTGGCTCACCCATTAGCAACATGGACCACCCTGGGCAATAGTTCTGCAGACAGCAGCCATCGTTACAGCTCTTTCTGTGTCACATTTTTAGCTTATATCCTGGAAAAGTTTGTTGTGTTTAAAGTGTTAGTGTAGTAGAATTTTATGCTACTACTACCAACTAACACATCTACTCCTTGTAGCATTGCCAGGTCTCCTGCAGCGATACTCATTGTTGCCAGTGGTGGGAAATTTTTTTTTTTTAATGTTGGCGTTGCACATGCAATGACGTCACTTCTGGAAAACCTGGAATTGATGTCATGTCACTCTAGGAATTTCCAGAAACTATGGTTTTGCCATAATTTTACTCTATGTTTTACCATAGCGTTTCTAGTGATTCAAAAAGCGACATGACATCACTTCTGTTACTTCCTGGAAGTGACATCATGGTGCACATGACACCAGCACTCCCATGTCCCTGCTCCTGGAAACTCCCACTGGTTGCCAGGCCCTACACCTGATACTTTAGAGAGGAAAACTATCCGTTTTGCTAGAGTATATGTGTATGTAGTTGCAAAGTATTGCCAAAAGCTACCTACATCCCTGCCCTGGTCCTTTCTGAGCTTGGTCCTGTATCTCATCTATTGCAGGTCTGAACCTGGGTTTCTTCACTGACTTCAGTATTTTTGTCGCACTAAGTGGGAAAGCGTCCATGTTTTCAGTCTGGAGTGGTGTCTCTGAAATGAATGTGCAGTGACTCAATTCTATGAAACACAAAAAAAGGTACCGTAGAAGGCATTATATTTGAACATCACCAACAGGAGTTCAATTGTGGCTTGTCATCCAGATTGTTTCTACTGCAAGCTATGCTTTGTTTTTCTTTGCAGCTGGGGGCTGGAAGTGTGTGTGGGGTGTGTGTGTATTGTTCACTTGTAATAAAAAGCTACCCTGGAAAGATATCATCAAGCTAGAAAAGCAATACAGACACTGCATACTTCTCTATCAACAATTATCTAAGCCATCAAACCACCAATAAAGAAAATGACATTCCTTTGCTAGAGACGTTTCCAGATAGTTTTCGGGATAAGCAATGATATTTCAATATCCTGTATTTATTTGATAGTAATATTGGCTTTCCCTGTATGTGTGTTACTCACCAGATTCCAGTTCTTCTTGCTTTAAGAACAGACAAAGGGAAGAAAAAGGCCCAGGTTTAGACACTAAGCAGATGCTGACTGAATTCACTGACGTAGTGCTATGCTTTTATGGCTGACATCAGGTATGTACATTTTCAAGAGCTTGCATTGTTGATCACTATACATAGACTCACCACTTAATTAATGGTTTATATCACAACAGATGCAATTAATCATTGCTGATGGCTAGTGTTAGATTCCCTCCTAAGAAAGTGCATTCTTTTAGATATTTTTAATACTCTGAAAGGCAAGCAGCTATTCCTCACCTCATATGTGTGGTTTCCATCTCCAGTACATTTATAGCACTAAACATCATAATCTAACTAAATTCTGTGCTTATCCTCCAAACCATAATCAGAAATAATGATTTTATATCACATTTTTAAAAATTTCACTCTTCCTTCAAGGTGTGGTCTGTTTTTTACTCCTCCATTTTTATCTTCACAACAGCCCTGTGAAGTAGATGAAGATGAGACACTGTGACTGGTCCAAGGTCACCCAATAAACTTTGTGAGTGAGCAGAGTTTTGAACCCCAGTTTTCCCAGCCAAACACATGAATCATGGTACAACGCTGGTTTTGCAGTAAACTTTTGATTGCGACTTGGAGGACGACTGCTATCTCGCTGATCCACATATGATCGCCGGTATAGCGCATGCTTAGCAGAAACAAAGATCAAAGCTATATGCATGGTGAGGGGGGTAGCTCATAAATCCACTTTATTCTTGAATTATTCTTGAATTAATTCTTGAATTATTCTTGAGTTAATTATAGGTCAAAACTTTTTTTGCCATTGTAAACAATTTCCCAGTGTTTTCCTTACCTTCATCTTGCATTGAAGCGCTGTTTAGAAATGCAGCCATGAATGTTGCTTTCCATATTTGTGGAATCTGCCCCCAAATAATTGTAAAACCTCAGTACCTTCTGCCATGAAAAACTTCATTGATTCATGGCCTGGTGGCCCTAAGTATCTTTCAGTGTATAATGAGGGGGAATCATTACTTCTGCAGTTGTCCCTTATTTAGAAC
>NW_015202240.1:0-3523 GCF_001447785.1 Gekko japonicus | reverse complement strand
TGGGTCAGTCGTGTTCCTAAGGCATCTTGGCTGATGACGTCTGACTTCTTGATGTTGTGCAGCCACACACTGCCACTGCCTGGCTGACTCACTCCACTGCACGAAAGCCGACACAGCTTTCTCCTTTCCGGTCGCCGCGCCTCAGAAGTTGCCTCGGCAGCTAACACCTTCCTGAAGGGAGGGAGGGGTGTGCCCACTCCCTTACGGGTGGTACCCAATTTATCTACTCGCCGAAGCTTTGGGCAAGAGGTGTGGGTGAGGTTTGTGTATCAGAGGTTTGTGTATCAGAATTTGAGGCCTGCCTCTTTCATGTGGCTGCATTAGTGGACTTTTAGTGAGCTAGTTGAGGGAAAAATCCCCTGCACCACCGCTCCCTGGGTTTTGATAGTTTGGTCAGCCGTGACACTATGGCTAGTCTGGTGGGATGTCTGGGACCCAGCTGGTATTGACAAAGCCCACGGAAAGGCTAATAGGGAACTGAGAAAATTTCTGGAAGAGGGGGTTGGGCCATTATCTGCTGCACCTGTGCATTCAACCCGAGTGCATGGATCTCTACAGAAGTGATGGTGTACATCTTTCTGAGAAGGATAATGATATCTTCTCAGAGGATTTACAGCATTGAGCCTCCTGGTGGGTGCAAGGGCCTAAGCTGAGGCTTGGCCTTGGCTGTGGCTGGATGGTGCTGGGTGATTGATCCGCAGCTACGGGAGCACTTCAGTTTGGGGGCTAGGAGTCTGGCAGGATCAGTCCTTGGGTTGTACAACCCAGGGTGAGGAATGCAGACTGCCTTTTGGGACTGCCTGGATAGCTCCTCCACTTAAGTTGTGCAGCTTGGTGGTTGGAGCTCCAGGGTATGGTCTGCTTGCTGTGCCGGCCTGGTTCGAGCCACGTCTATCGGCTCGAGCCAGGGGCAGGGTGGCTCACCCATTATATGGCAGGTAAGAGGTCAGAAATGACCCCAGGCCTTGACCGTGCCACAAGTTAGATTTGCCCTTGCCATTTAAAAGCAGGTTAAAGTTTAAAGTGGCACATAGTTTATCCAGTTGCTGTGTGTCTGACTCTTTGGAGAGCCTGTTTGGTGTAGTGGTCAGGGGTCATTTCGTAGAAAAAGAGGTGCAGGAACTCATTAGCATAACTTATTAGCATAACATATCTGCATATGCCACACCCCCTAACATCACCCGAAGTGTGTCAGAAGGCAACACCCACCATTCAGGCTCCAGTAGACTGTTTTGGACTGCTAACTATTGGTGGGGGGAATGTGCAGATCTGTCCTCACAGAGGAGGGAGAGCTTATACCTGAATAAAACTTAATCTTAAAGGTGCCACTGGACTGTTTTGGATTGCTAGCTATGGGGGGGGATGTTCAGATCTGCCCACACAGAGGAGGGAGAGGTTGTACCTGAAGACGGGCCGGGGGGGGCTCTGCAACTTACCTGGCTGTTTCTTGCTCCTCGTGGCCCGACTGAGGGCTGCTGGGAGCAGGGGGCGGGGCTTGTTGCATATGCCGACCCCCTAGGCTCCTTACTGCCGGAGCTCTGCTCCTGTGCGCTCCTGCAGGAAATGACCCCTGGTAGTGGTTAAGTGCGCAGACTCTAATCTGGGAGAACCGGGTTTGCTTCCCCACTCTTCCACTTGAACCTGGCTGGATGACCTTGGGCACAGCTGTTCTTGAAAAAGAGCAGTTTCCATCAGAGCTCTCTCAGCCCCACCTACCTCACAGGGTGTCTGTTGTGGGGAAGGGAAGGGAAAGGAGTTTGTAAGCCGCTCTGAGACTCCTTTGGGTAGTGAAGGGTGGGGTATAAATCCAATCTCTTCTCTTCTTCTTCTCTTCTTTATTCTACATGAGGAGGCAATAACTGTCATGCTTTAGAACTTTATGGAGGATTCAAAGAGTATAAGGTAGGCATAAGTCTAGGCACATGTCACTTTTGTTGTGTACTGACATGTTGGGAAGGGAGAAGACGCTGCCAGATATTGCTTCTCATCACATTTATTACCCATTGTCATCATTAGTAATGAAAGAAACACTCAGTTCTAATATATATAATATACAGTCTTCATGCACATTGATATATTTTACTACACCAAGGTACACCTGGGTAGCTAAGCTGTCACGTACAAAGTGGCTCATACATACGGATATTATATATGGTTGTTATAGGATGGCACTATAGTTCCATGGCTCCTATGGGCTTGAAATTGTTCACAGAAAGCAACAAGGTTGGGGGAACTTAGTACCACTATTTACCAGTGTCCTATACATGCAATTTCAATGGAAGAGTAAGTGGATCAGCACCTGTATGTCACCCCAAGGTGCCAGAGAACCTCAACCCCCAGGGTGTTATAGGAACCACTGGATTCTGGCCTGAGTAAACCATCCCATGCCAGTGGAGGAGTAAACTGTCCAGAAGCCCAGGCCCAAGGCTGGGAGGTGGCAGAACCTGCAGGAAGAGTGTGAGTCTGGGTGGAGGCCAAGGACCCAGAGGCAGATGGCTGACCCCAGGGCCTGAGTGTTGTGCAGGGCTGGAGTCAACAGCCAGGTCCTCTACTCCCACTGCCAATGTCACCACCTGAGAACTGGCACACTGTTATTGTTCAGCAGGCCCAGGAGGAGCAGTGTCAACCACCTCACACAGCTTCCCTCTGCTGCTGGAGCCAGACGGGTTGGAATACTAGCCTTCTCGAGATGGAAGTCAAGTTAAAACGGAAGTCTGAAATTGAGTGTTAGGAGGCAAACCTCATCTGCTTTTTGCTCTCCTTGTCTTTGCTGGGAGGCCTGACATGAGGAGTAACACCAGAGGCCTGTTCAAGAGGCAGCAACCTCTCCAAAATGGCCTGTTGAACCACATCACAGTTTGGCGTAGTGGGTTAAGTGTGTGGACTCTAATCTGGGAGAACCAGGTTTGATTCCCCACTCCTCCACTTGCACCTGGCTGGATGACCTTGAGCAAGTCGTAGTTCTGATAAGAGCTGTTCTTGAAAAAAAGCATTGGGGAAGGAAAAAAATGTCTGTTGCTCTGCCATAACTTCCAGGGATTCCTTTATTTCCCTTGTTGAGTTTGAAATTAAATTCTATTCACTAAAATTACTTGGTTGATAAATTTAAAAATAAAAAACTCCCATAAAAGTCTGTGTCGAGTTAAATCATATGGAAATCCATCCAAGCAGTTTTGTATTGCTAGAATCAAGGTCACTGTTTATGAAATATAATTTTCTGATTGTGTCACATTGTCTTGCAGAATTCATAGCCTCTGTCTCAAGCCCCACATTGTGCTGGGAGAACAACTGCTATAGTGGAGTAATTTAGAATATATTCTACCCACTGTGATGCATTTTGCTGTTACTTAAGCCTGCTACTTTTATCCCTGGGTGATTCTTGAGATGTCCCACCATTGATTCTAAACTCATACCCACATAGTAGAGAGCAAAACAAGAATAAACAAGCTTCCCAATGTTCAGGTTTCTTTTCTTTCCCCCACTTTTCTTGTGATCTGTTTTTTCCTCTTCTCTCTCTCTCTCT
>NW_015202239.1:0-3400 GCF_001447785.1 Gekko japonicus | reverse complement strand
GCCATTAAAAAGATCAAACCAGGCAAGGCCCTGGGATCATCCAGGTACTTATTATAAGTGCTTTGAGGATGAACTTCTACAATCCTTCCAAAACATGATGAAATCTATTTTACAAGGAGGAAGGATGCCAGAGACATGGAAAGAAGCTAATATAGCACTAATACATAAAGATGGACAAGATTTGACATTGACAAGAAATTATAGACCGATATCATTGTTGAACAGTGACTTCAAGTCATTCACAACAATATTAGCTGAAAGACTTAAAATAATTCTTCAGGAATTTATACATGAAGATCAAAGTGGATTTTTACCTAAAAGACAGTTGAGAGACCATGTTAGAACTGTATTAGACATTTTTGAATACTTGGAAAACATAATGAAAAACAAGCTGCATTGGGTTTTTTAAATGCAGAAAAGGCTTTTGATAATTTTAACTGTACCTTTTTGTTTAGAGTCTTGGATAACATGGACTTTGGAGAAAATTTTATAAAATGAGTAAAATCGATATATACATTGCAAACTGCACAAATAAGTATCAATGGAGATTTGAATAACCATGCAAGATACAAAGAGAAACAATAAAGGCTGCCCATTGTTGCCTGTTCTGTTTATTCTGATTCTTAAAATACTGAATAGAGATGTAAGACAAGATGAAAGAATTCAAGGTGTAAAGATTAAAGAAAAATCTTATATAAGTTAAGAGCCTTTGCAGATGACTTGGTCTTGGTTTTGGAAAACGCTTTAAAGAGAATTGAAACTTTAATGACTAATTTGAAAGAATTTGGTGTAGTAGCAGGTTTTAAGGTCAATAAACAGAGATGTTAAAAATATGAAAATACAAGATCAAACAAATCTGATAAGTACAACAGATTTCAAGTAAAACAGGTTTTAAAATTGAAAAGAAGGTAAAATATTTAGGTATCGCCATGACAAATATGAATCATATTTCAAAATAACTATGTTAAAATGTGGAATGAAATGTTAAAATATATGTAATTAAAGAAAGCATTTCATTGTAAACATAAGAGTAAGAGAAAATTTTGTATTTAAAGTCATGTTTATTGTAGAGAAAATCGGAAGCCTCCTTTTATAATACATATTTTCTTGTCTTTTTGTGGGTTTTTTGTTTTGTTATTTCTTGCTATTTGTTTTTTCATTCAATAAAAATTTTAAAATTAAAAAAGGAAATTTATAATATTAATTTGGGATAATCATAGGGTTACCAAATGTCCTCTTTTGGGCTCTTTTTAAAAAACGGATGAAAATGTCCTCTTTTTGGGTTGGAAGGTTAGGAATATTCCAAGCAGCAATTATCACAGGTTAAACTGAATGGATGTTTAAAATGAGATTTGTCATTGTGATCATTTGTTTGAAGTAGTCGGGAAATATGGGGGGTTTTTTTACTTTTCAAAATACGTTAACCCTAGATAATCATCAATTTGCTTTAATAACTTTAACTGGCAAAAAGATCTGATGCCAGAAATGAATAATACACTCTATTGTACAAACCTCCTGGAAAAAACCTCCACAGTGCACTTAAGGCTGAGAATATATCTGTATGCTGTTCTGCATTGAGACATGTCTCTTTGTAACAGGGTAATGGCTCGAATGCCAGGGCATTGTTCTATCTAGAAGGTGCAGAAGGCATACAAGCCCAGTCAAGTCAGAGAGAGGAAGGGGAAAATCTTTGTAAATGCCAGAGATCAGTCAAAATCCTGTCTGACAAGTTTGTACTCCTTGCTCTATGGGATCCACTGACATACTGCCCTCATTTGCTTCTGTATAAATGCCATTTGCCAACTTTATGTTTACTAAGCTTGTATATTGAAAGGCCAAACAACTTTTCCACTGCAAAAAACATGTATGCTGTGAAAGTACTTTCCAACTTTCTTGTACCTGTAACTGAAGGGGTTGGAAACTATGCTTCATTTAACAAGGGCAATTCTGGGGCAGAAGCTTGCTTGGATATCACATATCCTGCCCTGGAAACCCTATTCCTGAAATATTTGCAGGCAGGCATCAGTTACTTGCCATTAGAAAGGTGCTCAGCACATGCTTAGACAAAAGTAATAGTGGGGCACGTTCTCTTGGTGCCTTTTGAAGCCAGGCCATGATTTTAGAATCAGTTAGCTTTTTAGTTAACTGAAGGGCTTCACACACACACCACTTTTTCTTTTTTGCTGGACTCGGTTTTATGGTAGTCTTTTGGTGGCTGCTGTCAGTATTCTATGGGTTTAATCATTGTTATTGTGTACAGGGAGAACAAATATTTAGCTGCAAAAAATCTGTATGCAGAGAAAGTACTTTTTAAGCTTTCTGTGCCTGGAAGTAGAGGGGCTATGGGGGTGTCTCGCCTTTGAAAGGCCTTGCCCCTTGAGGTTTGCCTGGCACTTACGGTATTTTCCTTTGAGCACAAGGCCAAAACATTTCTCTTTACTTGGGCTTTTAACTGAAGGGTTCTGTATTCCTAAACTGTTGTTATGGCCTTCTTCTAGCCAGTGAGCTATTTTATGGCCCGAGGTTTTATGATTTGTTTTAATAATGATAATTTGTATATATGTTGCTTTTATTATTTTATCGTGGTGTTTTTTTTTAACTTTGCAAGTCACCTTGAACAAGTCTCAGGAGAAATGGCATATGCATTTTCTAAATTAGTAAATACTGTATAGCTGCCTGGGAATTAATTATTTTTAGTAATTTTGTTGGGTTTTTAATAAATAATTTATACTGTATTTGGGATTTGACTGAGTTTTACTGTTGTTAACTCCTTAAAGTACCTTGGTGGAGAGGCAGTATATTTTAAATAAATCAAATGCTGGACTAGGGAAAGCTTTTACTTATTTCCTATCCAGAAGATATCCTTTCCTCTATTTGATATCACCAAACCTTGTTGCAAGATATATACTGCAATCCTGCGCATAATTATAATGCTTAAATTCTATTAAATCCAATCTATCTGCACAGGATTACAGTTTTAGATAATAGGGCTTTTTAAACCTTTGCTAGTCCTCTTACCAACCTCAAATTCAAAAGCAATTTTTAAAGTGATGTAAAAGAAAAGTCTATGGAATAGAAACAGAGATGGGCTGCATGGAGGTCTAATAGCACTCCTCTGCATTCTGTCTTTGTTTTTTCAAAGCAGGCAAATAAGCAATTCATCTTGCACATTACTCTGGTCAACGCACTTGTTTCCTTAAGCCTGATAACTCCACTTTATACTGATTTGCTTCAAGGTCGTCTATCGCCCAGTAATTTCCACTACCATTTCACATATTCTGAGGAAAACATTCTCCTTGACAGCCTAAATTCATCAAAATCTGTATGAGAACCCAAAACATATTCTTATTTTTACACTTCTTAGTTATAAAAGAACTGTAAAAGTGTTGTTGTTGTTGTT
>NW_015202238.1:0-4240 GCF_001447785.1 Gekko japonicus | reverse complement strand
TGGAAACCTGCCACTAGATGGCACCCTAGCCTACTCCTATAGAGAACATTCTCTGGCCATAGCCCCTCCTGAGATGTAGGGGAAAATGCAGCTACTGTGGAAAGGCAAAATTCCTCTTATTTCCTCTTGTTCATAGACCAGAAAAGTGTCCCATTGAGGCCCCTCTGAAGTCCCACATGCCTGCCGCCTTGGCTTAGTCTGTTCTTAAACAGCCCAGTGAGTGGGGCTGCCAAACTGCAGGTGCGGCCTGGAGATCTCCCAGAATGACAACTGTCATGTTCGCAGACCGCCACCAGGGGTCCGCGGTTATAGCAGGAGCTTGGTCCCCAAACACAAAGAGGACCGGGGATCCTAGTCCACCGGGAGTCCACCAATAGCACCCTTGGCGGGAGATTCAAACCCTCCAATGGGGACAGAGGAGTGCCGGGTGGAGTGTATGTAGTTGGCCTTGCAGGGCCGCTGGTGTGTCTTGTTGTGAAGTACGATAAACGCGTCTGAATGCATGTCGTGGTCCGAGTCCTCCATGCGTCGAACTCAGTACTTCTTGCAACTGATCTCCACATCACAGGAATCAGTTTCCTAGAGAAAAGGGCACCTTCATGACATCACAACCCCAGGCTCTGCTTCCCAAACCTCTAGGAATTTTCCAGCCCAGAGATGGCAGCTGCCCCGCCAAAGAGCCATGCAGGACGGAGCAGGCAGGGACAAATGGAGACTGGGGAGTTTATATTTTCCTGGGGGAGAAAGTTGGCATTGGGAGAAATGTCTCCATTTATCTTTACAGGGCCCCCTGCACACAGATGCCCACCTGGCAGGGCTATTTTGGGGCAGGAACGCACAGGAACGGAGTTCCGTCTGGCTCCCGAGTTGGCCACGCCCAGCAGGAACTCATTAGCATAATAGGCCACACCCAAGAGCAGAACTCATTAGGATTGGCTACATTAGGGGTGTGTGGCTGAACATGCAAAGGAGTTCCTGCTACCAAAAAGAGCCCTGGACCACAAACAAGGTAAACAGAATAAGAAGCAAAAGGTGGGTGTGGCTGGATGACCACACCTCTGGTAACATGGGGTGTGGCCTAATATGCTAATAGACTGTGCTGTCAAGGGTGTGGCCTAATATGCTAAGGAGTTTCTGCTGTTGGGTGTGGCCTGTTATGCTAATGAGTTCCTGCTGGGCTTTTTCTACCAAAAAAGCTCTGGGGACAGCCTTCTTAATAGTTGTGTGGATGCTTTTTGCCGGTCCTACAAAAGACATTGTGCAGCTAACATTCACTGATGTATATTTATTTGTTACTAGACACTCCTAACACTGCAGCTCAGGTTGCTTCAACCTCCAGGTGGGGCCTGGCGCTCTCCCTGAATGACAGCAGCTCTCCGGTCAACAGAGATCAGCTCCGCTGGAGAAAACGGCTGTTTTGGAAGGAGGACTCTATGGTGTTCTGCCATACTGTGGGCTCTCCCCTTCCCAAACCCCACCCGCCCCAGGCTCCACCCCAACTCTCCAGGCATTTCTCCACTTGAAGCTGGCAACCCTACCACACTATCCTAAAAGGCAAACAGGGTGTGTGTGTGCTTACCTGGCTGCTTCTTGCTCTGACTGAGGGCTGCTGGGAGCAGGGGGCGGGGCTTGTTGCATGTGCCCGCCCCCTGGGCTCTTTACTGCCGGAGCTCCGCTCCTGTGCGTTCCTGCAGGAAATGACCCCTGTGTGTGCCGGTGTTGTTATTACACAAAGGTCTACCTTCTTGGAGAGAGAGTGGTTTGGAGACCTTCAGTGGTTTCCATTTCCCCGTCTGCTTCTCCTCTCTCCAGTCCCATCTAACTTGCTGATATTGGTCTCACACACACACACACCAGTGAATATAGACCAGGGGTGGCCAAACTGCAGCTCGGGAGCCACATGCGGCTCTTTCACACATATTGTGCGGCTCCGGGCAGGGCGGCTGGGGAAGTGAAGGGGAGGCGTGCCTCTCCAATCGGTCTTCCCTTCCCCAGCCAGTGTTCCCTTCCCTGGGTAGGCTTGAGGTGGGAGCAGAGAAAGAAAGCAACTTTAACTTTAAATGCGTTCTTAAAAACACACACACACCACCCGCTGGCCAGCTTGGAGAAGGCGTGTGTCTCTTTAAACCCCTTCTCCGAGCCAAGCCAGCTGATGTGGTGGTCTTGGAAGATGCATTTAAAGTTGCTTTCTTTCCACCTCTCCCTCCCTCCTGTCTATTTGCTTTCTTTCCACTTTCTTTCTTTCCACCTCTCTCTCTCTCCTCCCTCCCCATCTAATCATTATCAATATCTATTTCTACCCCTTTTGTTTTATTTTATTGTCAAGAAAAAGCAAATCTGCATATTTTTTCAATTAGAACATGTGTGTTCGTGCCTTGTGGCTCTCAAACATCCGACGTTTATTCTATGTGGCTCTTATGTTGAACAAGTCTGGCCACCCCCTGATATAGACCTTGGGCAGCCCCTCGTCCCCCCCAAAAGCATCTTGTCAATAGGAATGCCAACCTCCAGGTGGTGCCTGGAGATCTCCCGCTATTACAATTGGTTTCCAGATGACCAAGACCAGTTCCCCCTGGAGAAAATGGCTCCTTTGGAGGGTGGGCTCTGTGGCATTATAACCTGCTGAGGTCCCACCCTTCCTCAAACCCCGCCCTCCCCAGGCTCCACCCCCCAAAATCTCCAGGTATTCCCCAACCAAGAGCTGCCCCCCCCCATTTATGTGAGTCACCAGAGCTGCTAACTTAGGGGGTATGCCGTTCAGCCACTTCCTCGGCAGGTCCTGGCCTGACTAGGCTTGCCAAGTCCCCCTGGGGAGCGGGCCCCGCCCCAGAGGCCCGTTCCCCGCCGCTGGCGGATCGGGCCCCGGGGTGAACCCCACCCCGACGTGCGTGTCACCCAGCATGCCCAGCGTCATCACGTCACTTCCTGGTGATGTGTGTGCGGCGCGTGCACGCGTGCTCCGGACCCCAGAAGGGAGTCCCCCACTCCGGAGAAATTTACACTTGGCAACCCTAGGCCTGACTCATCCTGGCTGCCTTCCGACTCCGGAAAGCCAGCCGTGCACATAACAAGGAGGAGGGAGGGAACGCTTCTTTATCCTCTGAAGTTTCTGGCAGTGCTCTGGGCTCCGCAACCTCTGGTTTGTAGAAGAAGAAGAAGAAGAGGAGGAGGAGGAGGAGGAGGAGGAGGAGATTGGATTTATACCCCACCCTTCACTACCCGAGTCTCAGAGCGGCTTACAAACTCCTTCCCCTTCCCCTCCCCACAACAGACACCCTGTGACGGAGGTGGGGCTGAGAGAGCTCTCTGGAGGACTGCTCCTGAGAGAACAGCTCTGAAAGAACTTGTGACTGAGCCAAGGTCAAAGAAAAAGCCGGGGGGGGGGCGCAAACAATATGTAATCAAACCAAATACATGCTGTGCATAACAACATATATGGAAGCAAAAAGCATAAGCTGTAACATTCATAGAAGCAATGAGCTAAAGTTCCTGCAGTTTACAAATTGAGACAAACCAGAACTGTAAATATAACTCCTGCAATTTACAGATTAAGGCAGGGTAGGTCAGGAAACGTTTTCGAAGACTCCGGAATGTTACTTCGTTTAGGAAAAACCACTTCTTCAGAAGCACAACGCACAAAATTGTTGTCTTATTTCTTGTCTTTTTAAATAGTTCTCACTATAAGATCCTACACAAAGGTTATCAGAGTCGTTTGGGGAAAAAATACCTTAACAGGACGACGGACATTTAATCAATGGACACCAGTCAAAAACCTTATCAGTATTTCCAGTAGCTGGCAAGGTCACCCCAGCAGCTGCATGTGGAGGAATAGGGAATCAAACCCAGTTCTCCCAGATTAGAGTCCGCACTCCTCGCCACCACACCAAACTGGCTCGGTCTGCACCATGTGCAGTTTTTGTACGCAGTGTGTACAACAGCTATATATGCATCAAGGTGGGCAGCCACGTTGCCCTAAAGCAACAAGTTAGAGTCCAGCGGCACCTTTAAGACCAACAAAGTTTTATTCAAAGTATGAGCTTTCCTGTGCATATATATGTTTATATATTTCCACAGGGTTTCTTTCCTGGCTTGCTATGTTTACTGTGTGATTGCTGATTGCTTTCTGTAACCCTAGCTAGTCCCCATGGTTTGAGACGTGGGTTCCAGGCAGCCATCCATCTCCTTCACTGCCAACTGGCCTCTTGCTCTAGCTTTCCTAATGCCGTGACCCTTTAATACA
>NW_015202237.1:0-7335 GCF_001447785.1 Gekko japonicus | reverse complement strand
TCCCAATGGGGGGTGAGGCAGGGCATCAATGAACTGAATAAATAACTACCTGGCATTAAATGGAGAGGCCACCCAGGAAAAGCCCCTGCTCTGTGGACCCTGGGCGTGGGCCCTGCGACAGTAGGGGGTTTCTGCCAGTAAGCAGATCGCCTCCAGACTTGTTTCTCCGCAACAGCTGGGCCGGGGGGGGGGGCACTGTGATCCATGCTCTGGTCACATCGAGGACACGTGACTCCAAGGTGCTTTGCATTGGGGTTGCTTTCGAAGACTGCCCATGATGAACCTCAGACAGGGCAACCAGGATCTGTCCTGAAAGCTCTGCACCGGCTGTTCGTCTGCTTACTGGCACTTCAGAGGTGAGATGGGTGGTGGCAGGAGACGGGGCTTTTCCAGTGGTGACTCCTTGCCTATAGGATGCCCTTCCCCAAGGCTCACCTGACACCTACCTTACTCTCCAGGTGGGACCTGGGGATGAGCTTTCCTGAGTCCTGAGTGGGTTCTTCATTCTCGTTTTTGTCACTTGTGTGTCCCTTTCCACGTGTGTTTTGCTCCCTCTGGGACTACAAGAGAGAGCAAAACACATTGGGGGGGGGGGCCCCTGAAGCACCAGGGACACAGAAATGAAATGATGGAAATCAGTGGGCTCTTCCGCATTCTGGTGTTCACTTCTTCAGATACAGGGAAACTGATCTCTGCAGTCTGGAGATGAGGTGTGATTCCAGGGGATCCCCAGGTCCCACCTGGAGGGTGGCATCCCTAATTGCTATGTTATAATGACATAGTGATTTAGCAGCTGCTGAATTCAAAAACTCAAAAAGCCTCCTTGCCAAAGTGTGGAGGAAGAAGGAGGAGGAGGAGGAGGAGATTGGATTTATACCCCGCCCTTCACTACCCAAAGGAGTCTCAAAGTGACTGACAAACTCCTTTCCCTTCCCCTCCCCACAACAGACACCCTGTGAGGTAGGCGGGGCTGAGAGAACTCTTGACAGAAACTGGCTCTTTTTTCAAGAACAGCTCTTATCAGAACTACGGCTTGCCCAAGGTCATCCAGCAGCTGCAAGTGGAGTAGTGGGGAATCAGACCCGATTAGAGTCCGTGCACTTAACCACTACACCAAACTGGCTCTCTGCAGGGGAAGCGTGGGGAGACCCCCTGCACGGAGGCCCCACTGCCCCTGCAGCTGACTGACAGCCAGATCAACAAGAAGACACACACACGCGCGCGAAAATGGCTGCTATGTGGAAGATGCCCATGTCCTTTCAGAAATAAAATGGCACCTCTTCTTTCATGACAATGTTTTGTATATGGGGCAGGATCACAGGGGAATGATCCATGTAAGGGTGTCTACTCCAGGTTGACAAATTCCTGGAAATTTTTGGGGGGGGCGCCTGGGGAGGATGCTGGTTTGGGAAGGGGGGTCCACCCTCCAAGGCAGCCATTTTCTCCAAGACAGCCATTTTCTCCAGGGAAGTGGATCTCTGTCATCTGTTGATCAGCTGGAGTTCTGGGTAACCTCCAGGCCCCATCTGGAGGTTGGCAACTGTAGCCCCAGGTAGTGGCACAGGGCTGCTCAGAACAAACAAACAAACAATGGTTAAAAGGGACTTCTCATCACAAACTGATGCTTAGGCCCCTGCCACACGGGGCGGAAAGGGACGGGCTGAAGCGCGGCTTCTGAAAGCCGCACCCAAAAAACCACACCGCGGCGGGATCACATTGATCCCCTGAGCCGCGGCGCATTCCCTCCCCAGCACGATCAGATGCCGGGGGAAGCGATGGAGGGGAACGGGAGACTGCCGAACTGCGCATGTCTGAGCATACGCAGTTCAGGCAGGAGCCGGGGATGCGCCAGCAGAAAGACGGGCCGGCGATCCCACGGCCGGCGTTGATGCGGCCGTCGTGGATGAACCACCTCAGTAGGTGGTTCATTTTTGATGCGTTTCATCGGGGGAAGGGCCGGATCGGGGACGGGTGCACAACGCTGCCCAGATGTCGCAGTGGGATCGCGCCCGTTTGCTCCGGCCCCGATCCGGCCCACTCCCAGCCCAAAACCCCTTGTGTGGACAGGGCCTTAGAAAGGGCCCTTTTGATATGTTCTCCTTTGTTCTTCGCAAAGAGACTCTTTTCCTAGGAACATGCCTGTGCCCAAGATCCGAAGAGGGCAAGGAGGCTGACGCAGTTTGGCAGGGGGTGAGATGGGCATAGATGGGTGGAGGGGGGAGCAGAGCTTGGTGGGGAAGTCTTCTCTTTCTGAGACATAGATTGGAACTGAAATCCCCCCCCAACAACAAACATGGGCCCTTAAACTTTGCAGTATCACTGATTAAAACCGGTTATCAATGAAAACTTCCGTTTGTGCACCCACCAGTAGAACCGATTGAAACTCAAAGTGAATAATAATTACCAGAACAATCAATTTATTTCATTACCGGAGCAATCAGCTGATTTGTGTTTTCGTGCCTGGTGGATCCGTGCCAGTTTCTAGGTTCTGCCAAGGAGCCAGAAGGATTGTGGAGGCCAGGCCGGCCCCAGAAGGCAGTGAGGGGGGAGCACTGGAGAGGTTCCCACTGCTGGCAAA
This sequence comes from Gekko japonicus, assembly GCF_001447785.1. Classification (NCBI taxonomy): domain Eukaryota; kingdom Metazoa; phylum Chordata; class Lepidosauria; order Squamata; family Gekkonidae; genus Gekko; species Gekko japonicus. The sequence goes on along the minus strand of NW_015202237.1, from coordinate 4,757 downwards.
GGCTCCGCTGCACCAGTCGGGCAGATGGTCTCCATCGAACCCCTTACGCGATAGGGGGCAGAAGGATTGCCAACCTCCAGGTGGGGCCTGGAGATCTCCTGGAATGACAACTGATCTCCAGACAGCCAAGATCAGCTACCCCGGAGAAGATGGCTGCTTTGGAGGGTGGGCTCTCTGTGGCCTTATGGCCCCACCCCAGGCTCGACACTCCGAATCCCCTGGCATTGCTCAGTGTTTCAAAGCTGGCAACGCTGGGGTGGGGGGCTCTTGCGTGCCCAGGCACTAACAGGCTGAGGGGGCCTGTGCGTTCCCAAGATCCGGGAGCCAGCAGTGCCGGGGAGCCCACGTGGTCCTGCCAGAGCAAATGAGGGAGCCCCTGACAGCAGACCCCACCCCCCAATGCACTGTCAGGCCTTTCTTTGGATTGAACAACTGCCCTTCTGAAGAGAACTGAACTACTGCGCTTTCACACACGCTAAATACTGCACTTTCCATCCACTTTCAATGCATGTTAGCTATTGTTTGCAAGTGGATTTTGCCATTCCACGCAGTAAAATCCGGTGAAAGTGGATTGATTGTGGGTTATTCAGCCTGTGTGGAAGCACCTTTGGGCCCATCGAGTTGCTATGTGTGGCTAGACTACCCTCCAGTGGCCAGAGTTGTCCATTGCAATCAGCAAGAGGTCAATTTGTGACATATGTGTCCAAAACTCCAAAGTACACTACAGCGGCCATTACGGGAGACATGGCCCTTTTTGCCAGACCTTTACCATTAAAGGAGCTGCATTTACCTTTACCATTGGAGCTGCGGTGGCTCAAGTGGGTAAGACGCTGAACTGCAGGCTGTGGAAGGTCAGTAGTTCAGCAGTTCAAGACCCGGGTGCCGCAAGACGGGGTGAGCTCCTGTCTCTAGTTCCAGCTCCTGCCAACCTAGCAGTTCGAAAGCAAGACATTGCAAGTAGATAAATAGGTACCCCTTCGGTGGGAAGGTAACAGCGTTTCGTGCGCCTTGGTGTTTAGTCATGCCGGCCACATGACCACGGAAACGTCTTCGGACAGCGCTGGCTCTTCGGCTTTGAAACGGAGATGAGCACCGCAACCCTAGAGTCGGATTCGACTGGCTTTCGAGCAGGGAACCTTTACCTTTACCTACCATTAAAACAAATGCTTATAGGTACAGAGCAGCCGATGGCCACACGTCTCTCCTTGCAGTGAAGAGATCCGGATCAAGTGGCTGTTAGCAGCGCCGGAGCCAGCCAGGCTGAACCTTGTCTGGGCAGCCGGCAACCCTACATTAGTTATGCTGAGCTATTTTAACACATACAGTAGGGGACACCTTTTCCGCTCTGGCTTAAGCCTCTGTTAATGCAATCCTACATCCTCTGATTCAGACGTTCCCTGCCAGAGTCCCCTTGAGATTGCAAAGGGGCAGCCACCTTAGTCTAGTGCAGCAAAATGAAACAAAAGTCCTTTCATCTCGAAGGTGCCACTGGACTTTAGATCTTTCGCACTGCCTGCTACAGCCAACAGTGTTTTTATTTATTGTTATATAGTAATCTTCATCTCAATCTACAGCCTACCTTTCTCCCTGAGGGTCACTGCCACTATGCCTGGAGACCTCGTTCAGCTGTCAATTACTACCTGTTGACCGGCCTTCTCCTAAATCCCGTTTTCAGCCACTTCAGCCTTCACACCTCAGAACAGGGCTCCAAAAGTTAGCGTGCCAAAAGTACTTCCTTTGGTCCTTCACCTCCTGCAGCCCTCAGATGACAGCGGTGCTCTTCCAGCCTCACAGATCACAGAGGTACAAAAGCCAATGGTTAAAAAAAAAAAACAGCCCTCCAAATGGTGACAACACAGCCACGTCACTCCTGCAAAGCATGCGAACAGAAGCCTTGATGGGTAAGAACAAGATTCAAGTCTCAGAGCACTTTGAAGACGAACAGTGTTTTGCTGGGTAGATGTTTTCCTGCTACCTGTGATATCTGATGAAGTGAGCTTTGACTTATGAAAGCTTTTACCCTGGAAAATTGTGTTGGTCTCTAAGGCATTACTGGACTTGAACTTTGTTCTTCAGCTGCAGACTGACATGTCTGCCTGTCTGAACCTTGCTGGATCAGGCCACTGGCCCACCTAGAACAGCATTCTCTTCCCACGGAAGTCAGCTGGGGCCTCATGTGACGCACAACCAGGCTGCCAGGCCTCTGTCTCCACACAGCTATTAAGGCTAATGAGTGTTGACAGGTCTATTCTCCATTTTGTCAGAGGAAGGGCAAACTCAGCCACTGGCTGAAGTCACCCCTAGAAGCCCTATTCTGCATGCCGCCAGTTTGAAACCACCAGGCACAGAGCCTTTCCAGGGGTGGCCCCTGGGATTTGGTACTGTTCCCCTCACACACAGACACACAGGGGCTCACCTGGCACCAAAGGCACAGGTGACAATGCTGTGTAATCTCTAGTTCAAGACCCGGGTGCCGCAAGATGGGGTGAGCTCCTGTCTCTAGTTCCAGCTCCTGCCAACCTAGCAGTTCGAAAGCAAGAAATTGCAAGTAGATAAATAGGTACCACTTCGGTGGGAAGGTAACAGCGTTCCGTGCGCCTTGGTGTTTAGTCATGCCGGCCACATGACCACGGAAACATCTTCGGACAGCGCTGGCTCTTCGGCTTTGAAACGGAGATGAGCACCGCAACCCTAGAGTCGGATTCGACTGGCTTTCGAGCAGGGAACCTTTACCTTTACCTACCATTAAAACAAATGCTTATAGGTACAGAGCAGCCGATGGCCACACGTCTCTCCTTGCAGTGAAGAGATCCGGATCAAGTGGCTGTTAGCAGCGCCGGAGCCAGCCAGGCTGAACCTTGTCTGGGCAGCCGGCAACCCTACATTAGTTATGCTGAGCTATTTTAACACATACAGTAGGGGACACCTTTTCCGCTCTGGCTTAAGCCTCTGTTAATGCAATCCTACATCCTCTGATTCAGACGTTCCCTGCCAGAGTCCCCTTGAGATTGCAAAGGGGCAGCCACCTTAGTCTAGTGCAGCAAAATGAAACAAAAGTCCTTTCATCTCGAAGGTGCCACTGGGCTTTAGACCTTTCGCACTGCCTGCTACAGCCAACAGTGTTTTTATTTATTGTTATATAGTAATCTTCATCTCAATCTACAGCCTACCTTTCTCCCTGAGGGTCACTGCCACTATGCCTGGAGACCTCGTTCAGCTGTCAATTACTACCTGTTGACCGGCCTTCTCCTAAATCCCGTTTTCAGCCACTTCAGCCTTCACACCTCAGAACAGGGCTCCAAAAGTTAGCGTGCCAAAAGTACTTCCTTTGGTCCTTCACCTCCTGCAGCCCTCAGATGACAGCGGTGCTCTTCCAGCCTCACAGATCACAGAGGTACAAAAGCCAATGGTTAAAAAAAAAAAACAGCCCTCCAAATGGTGACAACACAGCCACGTCACTCCTGGCTAATAGCCACTGATGGACCTCTGCTCCATATGCTTATCTAATTCCCTTTTGAAGCCGTCCATGCTTGTAGCTGCCACCACTTCCTGTGGCAGTGAATTCCAAGTGTTAATCACTCTTTGGGTGAAGAAGTACTTCCTTTTATCCGTTCTAACCCGACCGCTCAGCAATTTCATGGAGTGCCCACGAGTTCTTGTATTGTGAGAAAGGGAGAAAAGTACCTCTTTCTCTACCTGCTCTTTCCCATGCATGCCTCTGCTTCCCCAGCCGCCCTGCCGAGAGCCACACAATGTGTGTGAAAGAGCCGCATGCAGCTCCAGAACTGCAGTTCGGCCACCCCTGGCCTACCCTGTGAAGTAGACCGAACATGGAAAAAGAATTGGTAGTATATAGTATTCTTCTATTGCCCTCTGCTGGACAAACATTAAAACTGCCAACTAGACCATCTATGGGAGGGGTGGATTGCTCCATAGGTCTTCTAAAACATTCATTCCCCTAAATGAGTCCTTCAAACCTTTGGAAAAAGAGAGAGTGCAAAAAGTGTTTCATAGAGAGCACATTCAGGGAACAAAGTTCTAATCCTGGCAGTGCCGCAGCAGGGGCTTCGAGGAAGCCAATGGTGCTGGCCAAGCTCATTGGAGGCTGGCCCTCTCAGAACCAGCTGTGTGACAGGAATGTTCAGGAGGGCATTTTTATAAAGAGATTAAAACTCAATTACCAGCCTACCCCAAGCCAATGAGGTGGTCCAGTGCTTGCAGAAAAGCAAACATTTGCACAGCAATGCCAGGTGGGGATGATCCTGTAACTACATAGCACATCTGTGCTGATTGACTCTCTTCTTTCACTGCCTGAGAACTCACATTCCACAGCGACGCACCAGAATAAGCAGCTCCAGTCCCCAAAGCAAGAGCAGCTTCGTGAATTCTGAACATCCTCCAAAGAGAAAAAGGGAATTTCTCAGCCTGCTCCCATCCTGCCATTAGGCCCATGATTCTCACCAAAGCCCTAAGCCTAACAGAATTTCCCACATAGTAAGTCCCATTCTAGATTAATTTTCACTCTATGGAGCAGTGGTGTACCAAGGATGGAGTGGGGGGGATGCACTCCACCCCAGGTGCAGCTTGAGGAAAGCTCTTGGAGGAGGGCCCTTGAGGCCAGGGTCATGCTGCGTCCCGTCAAGCCTCTTTCATTTTAAAAATGTAGTTCTGGCTGCAGCCACTAGGGGCACAGGGAAATCTGAACATAGAATTCGGCTAGAGTTCTCTTTCTCCAGGACTGAAGCAAACTTGCTTAA
>NW_015202236.1:0-3517 GCF_001447785.1 Gekko japonicus | reverse complement strand
AGGTAAGGTATTAAACCCTTCGAGTTGTAGTGAATTTTTAGCCAGAGTGTTGTAGCCTGCTCCCAGACCTTTGCTTCAACTCTGAGTAGCCCAGCCTCTTGCCTAAGTGTTACGTCAGAAGTGCTTCTAGGAATGCCAAATAGAGATCTAAGAAATTTAGACTGAACCCTTTCAAGGGTCTTTAGATTGGCAGAAAGTCCGATTTGTGAGCCATACAGGAGTTGAGCAAATGATTTTGCCTGGAAGGTTTTTAAGGCCATGGGGAGAAAGAATGCACCTTTCCTTCTAAATAATCTAAGAATGGCATTTGCACTTCTCTCTGCCAGAGTAGCTGATGAGGACAGATGTGCTGAGAATTTGGAATTATAAGAAAAGGTAATGCCTAAGTATTGAAAGTGCTTAACTTGATCTATGGCATTTCCTTTACTATTCCAGTTGAACTTCCTGAAAGAGTTACCAAAATGGACAATTTTTGTTTTAGCAAAATTAATAGATAATAATTTGGTGTCACATTGCTCTTTAAATTTTATCAGGGCTCGCTTCAGGCCAATCCTTGTCTGGGATAAAAGAACAGCATTGTTCATCAGCATACATTAAGATTGGAACCTTTCTGCTACCTGAGAATGAGGGAGCATGGGTATCAATTGAATGAAGACATGTGATTAAAGAGTTAACATAGATGTTAAATAAGAAGGGAGCCAAAAGGCAACCTTGTCTGACTCCTTTTTGCACTGGAATTCTTTTTGATAGTTTCCCATCTTGTGTGAGTCTTATTTTGATGTTATTATTTTCATGCAGTTTAATTAATAGAAGCATTAGCCTTCTATCGATACCCATGTCAGCAAATTTGGCCCAAAGCCTTCCCCTAGAAACAGAGTCAAAGGCCACCTTGAAGTCCACAAAGGCCGCATACATGGTATTCTTCTGATGTTTCACATATTTAAAAATAAAATAATCTAGGACCAAGCAATTATCAATAGTAGCATGCCCAGGTGTAAAACCAGTTTGTTCAATTTCAAGTAAGTTGCTATGATCTAGCCATTCACACAGCTTCTGACAGAGGTGTTTATTATATAACTTAAAAATCACATTCAGAAGACCAATTGATCTGTAGTTCAATGGGTCATAGGAGCTACCTTTTTTAAATAAAGGAACAATTATATTCAAGCCCCAGTCTTTAGGAATCTGAGTTGAAGCATCTATATAGGAGAAAAGATTTGCTAAGACTGGAGTCCACCAATCTATGTGTGATTTTAAAAGCTCAGCAACTATAAAGTCACCTCCTGGGGCTTTTCCAGATTTCAGTGGTGATATTAACAAGGTAGTTTCAGATACAGAGACTGGAGGCCATTGTGTGGACTGATCTAGAAGAATATCAGGAGGAGCAAGATACCGCTGATCCCTAAATAAGCTGTTATAATGCTCTTCCCATGATTCGGCAGAGATAGGATTGGGGGCATTAGAGGTCTTGATTTGTGAATTGGAGATGATTTTCCAGAAGCTGACATTATCTTTTTCTCTAGTGGCCTTAATGAGGGATTGCCATAAAAGGGAATAGACAGCTCTTTTTTTTGGCTTTTAACAGCTCCTTATATTCCTTTTTTAAAGTTGTAATTCTAAATTAGCAGTTAGATTGTTCCTCCCCCCTCGATATCACAGAACCCACCATCCAATGGTTGTGTTTTACTGACACTTGAAGGTCCTTGGATATTATTGAGAAGGTAGACTGACTATCGCCTCTCCTCCTTTTCTGGAATATTGCCGGATGGCACTCTAAATCATTGGACCAAGATTTTATTTCTTATATCTCACAGTTTATGATCATCTTTCTACAAGAAACATGGATGCAAGACCCATTTGAGCTTCATAACTACCTGGCTTTTCATTCATGTGCTTCGATGGGTGCTAAAGGGGGAAGACCCTCAGGAGGACTGAGTATTCTGGTGTCTTCATCATTAAATGGCTCCCCCAAAAAATTGGAAAGTAACAAGAACTGGATTCTGGCTGTTAGTTTATCATTTTCTGATTTTAAGTTAATTTGCATTAATGTGTACATCCAACCTTTTACAAAACAGTCTGATATCAAAAATGCTTGGAAAGAGTTGGAAGGATATGTTTGTCATGTAGCAGGCATGTTTCCTTCGTCCGCCATAATTATTGCCGGTGATTTTAATGCAAGGTTAGGTCATACTGATGAACAGCTGATTGATGAGAGCGGCACAGGTGGCCCTATTTCTGAAGATGATCTCTGGCCACTCTTCAGGCACCTCTCTTTAGACCCGGCTGTCAATTTTTGCTGGCACAGGCCTTTTTCAATTGGCTTTTAGGCTAAATTTTGTCATTCTGAATGGTCTGTTATTGGGTGACTACCCTGGCCAGTTTACCTATTGGTTAGGCTTAAAGCACTCGACCATTGATTACATTCGTATCTCTCACTACAAGAAATTTTAGAAGCATTAAAAGAAACAGCTCAAATTGCTGACTCAGCAATGAAACTTGGGTTGACTCTTCAGGAGGAAATTATACAACTGCAAACCAATGAACTACGTATGAAAGAAAAAAAATTATGGACTTTGAAAACAGAGCCAAATTGAACAACCTGAGATTCAGAGGCTTTGAGGAGTCAGCAGAAGGTATTAGTGACCTGGCTATATTTATATCATCATGGATTGCAAATTCACGTGAACTCAAGGAAGGAGTCACTCCCATAGTTGAAAGAGCCCTCTGCGCACTGCATGCTCTAAGTTCTATAGGGATATAATAGTAAGATTCTTAAACCACCACACCAAAGAAAATATTTTATGTGAGTCTCATCTCAAAAGGTCATTATCCTACAAAGATATGAAAATAAATCCTGATCCCTGTACCACAAGGGATGGTGGTTTAAAAATCTAACAATACATAAATAAGCATATACCAAGGCTTCTTTCCAGAAACCCTGTTACTAAAAGGGTGTAATAATTATATTTTTGATAGTTTTTAAATCTAATGGTATTTTGATTCCTAAATAGGTCATTAAGGATGCAACCCATTTATATGGAGTTGTCAGCTTAAGATGTTCTATTTGTAATATATCTAGATTTATAGGAAAGATGTAGGACTCTGTTACATTAATTTTCAATCCTGAGACCAAACTAAACTCATTTAATATCTGTTGAACATTGCCTATAGATGTTGCTGGATGCAAGAGAAATAACAAAATATCATCAGCAAACAATGATATTTTGTATTCTTTGCCAAGAATTTTTAATCCAAATACTTCAGGATGTGTTTTTACTTTTGCCGATAGGGGTTCCATCACCAAAGCAAATAAAAATGGTGACAGTGGGGGCTTCCGGTCGGGGGGAAAATGGCGATCTGACGCACCTTGCGACCGTGCAGGGTGGACGGGGGCTTCTCCTGACAGTTTGGGCTATTCTACAGCCCAATGCAACCTTCCCCAGGGAGGGGAGAGTCAAGCAAGCATTGAGACCCAAGAGAGAGTTGAAGTTGGTGCGATCAAGCCTCGGAAGAGACT
>NW_015202235.1:0-4080 GCF_001447785.1 Gekko japonicus | reverse complement strand
GATAGATTCTTTACTGGCCCTGCTAGATGATAGTTGGATCACCTAACAGTCAAAATAGTAAACTGATAAATGACATGAATCCCTAGGCTTTCATAGAATCATAGAATGTTAGAGTTGGAAGGGACCTTGAAGGTCATCTAGTCCAACCCTCTGCACTCTGCGGGAGCATAGCCAAAAGATAGCCTTACAACATACCTGGAAGATGGTCATCCAGCCTCTGCTTGAAAATGTCCAGCGAAGGAGCATCCACCACCTCCTGAGGCAGACTGTTCCACTGCTCGACCACACACTTTTTCTGTTTTGAACCTAGGTCTGTCAGACCCCCCCCCCCGGAGATGGGGCAACTTACCCACCCAAATAAGGAGTTGTGGTGGCATGTCTATGTCACTGCCCACATGACCCAGAAGTGATATCATGATGTCTAGTTTCTCGGGGTGACGCTCTGGTATTTGGGCAAAACCTCTATGGTAGAGGCCAAATTTACCATAGAGTTTTTGCCCAAATACCAAAGCATTGCCCCAACATCCTAGAAGTGATGACATAACTTCTGAGTCACATGGGCAGCAATACAGACGCATCTTTGCACATCAGATGGTTTCCCTGCTGCTAGATGGACCTGACAACCCTATTTGACCCTGTGGGCACATTTGGAATTCTGACATGCCATGGCTGCCACAAGATGTCTGCTGGAGGAGGTGGATCCAGCTCACAAAACGATGGCGGCAGCTTAATTCCAGTAACAGTGCAGAGCCTTGTGGTGGTGGGGACAGCTGCTGCCAAAGCAACATTTTGAAAAGATCTGCAGAGCCAATTTGGAAACTCTAGTGATCAATCAGAAGCCACGCTGGGCAATACACCACTCTGGAGACTCCCGTCCTAGGCAGAACATGTCCAGATTGACTGTAGTTGGACCGTTGGCCATGGACTTGGATTTGGTACAGTAATGTCAAGTCATACTTTCTTGGTTCTTTTAATCGCCAAAAAATGACCACAGCCTTAATTTCACATTCTCCTAAGCAGAAGTCATTTCCTAGAAAAAGAGGTGCAGGTGCTCATTTGCATAACTCATTTGCATATGCCACACCCCAGACAAAGGGCAGGCATGTTTAAAACGAGTTAAGGCATATGCAAAGGAGTTTAAATCCCCCCCCCCAAGTCTCTCCGCAAAAGTGGAGAGGCTCAGGGGGAAAGGCAGGCATGCCTGCCCCCCTGTCCTTCCTATTTCCAACCAACCCACCACAAGAGATGGGAAGGGCATGGAGGCAGACATGTCTGGGTTCCCTGCCCGATCTTCTCCAGGTGCCCTGCTGCTGCGGGAAACCAGGCACTTAAATCCCCCCCTCCCTGAGTCTTTCTGTGGGCAGGGGGCGGGGCCTGGGCTCCTTACTGCCGGAGCGCTGCTCCGGAGCACTCTGGCAAGAAATGACCCATGGTCCTAAGGAAGATTAAAAAGCAAAAAACTTTAAATCAGTTTGTCTGGAGATCTGCAGTGGAAGAAGAAAGTATAGTGATGTCACGGTGCTGTACACCCCATCGTTCAGGCCGCACCTGGAGTCCCGTGTGCAGTCCTGGAGGCGGCTCACTTTGACAAGGGTGTGGACGAAATGGAGTGGGTGCAGAGGAGAGTTGGGTTGCCAGGTCCTTCCCGGCAACCGGCAGGGGATGGGGGTGGGGGACTCACCAGGCATGCGAGGGAGGCCCAGGCAATGTCGCCCACAACGGGGCTATGTCACTTCTGGCATGCACTGGAAGTGAGGTCATCACACTGTGATGTCATGGCAATGCTCTGGGATTTGGGCAAAAAACGTATGGGGAAAACGGCTGGCAACAGAGCATTGCCGCAGCTTTGCTGACATGATGGTGTCACTTTCGCTGCATGCCCAACGGGATGTCACCAGGTCACCAGTGCTAGGGGTCGAGGCTTGGTGGAGGGACATCCCCCACCTCCCTCGGAGGGTGGGGCTACCAACCCTAGAAGAGTGACAAGGACGATCAGGGGTCTGGAGACCAAGCCCTACAAGGAAAGGCTGCAGGACTTGGAAATATTCAGTCTGGTCTGGAGGAGAGGTGGGGGGTTTTTTGGGGGGAGGGGGTAACTTGATTGCTCTCTTTAAGTACCTGAAAGGCTGTAACTTTGGCTCACTCTGGCACCCATTCTCAGGTCCGTTTGTCAGAGACAAACTGGCTCAAAACATCAGCCATTTATTTGCAAGGAGACAACACCAGCAACCAACAACTTCAGCGAACATTCAGAACTGGTAACCGAAAATAAGAGCTTCACCCAGTAGGACCAAACTAAATCAGCCAGATAGTAGGGGGGAGCAGACTGTTCCATTACATACATACATGTATACAACAAACATCCCACTTAGAGGAGGGTAGGGAGCTGTTCTTGTTGACAGCAGAAAGGTACCAGCTGGATATTAGGGATTTTTATTTATTTATTTATTTTTGTAGTCAGAGTAGTTCAGCAGTGGAATCGGCCGTCCAGGGAGGTGGTGAGCTCCCCCTCCATGGCAGTCTTCACGAACTGGCTGGAGGAACACTTGCCAGGGATGCTTTGGGCCGATCTTGCATCGAGCATGGATTGGGACCAGATGGCGTCTATGCCCCCTTTCAACTCTATGATTCTATAATCACTCCTTGCCATGCTTGTCTTTCCACCATTCAAACTGAAACACTAATGCCCCTGTAGAATTCCCACCCACCCCACAAAGATTCTCTAGGAGACAATGAAGTGTGTGTTCTCGTGAACATGACGAATATGCTTCTAAACCACTCCATCTACTGTGCATCAAGTATCAATATCGGGCCTTCACCCTCCTCTAGAGCTGTCTAGATGACAGCCTCGCAGGGACTCTCAGACACAATAAGTCCTTTTACAAGCTTTATTGTGAAATCAAGAAAGTTGCTGTAAAGGCAAACTCTTTGACAGAACTGAGGAATATTACAAAGTGGGGAACTACAAAACTTCTGGTCCAGCCCTCATTCATACGTCATGATTACATGGTGCATAGACAGGTTAATACAGGTTAAAGACAGTTCAATTAAGACGGTGATGATGTTATCTTTTGAGTCTCTCTCGAAGGCCATGAGAACCAAACTGAGCGAAAGTTCTCTCTGACCTATGCGGAGGATGTTTTCTTACACAGAGTTTCAGGTGCAGCTAATCTAAGGTTCACACAGACATGTCTCAATCAACCGTCCCACAAGAATGTCAGAGGAGGACCTCGCAGACAGATTGATACAATGCCAGCAGGTGCTAAACGGGAACTTGGGACCTACAAGAGGGAAGGGGAACAGCGGGCAAAGCAGTAACAGAGCATAGCTATGTACATCAGAGAATCACAGTTACAAACATGATGGCCCAATGACCCGGGCAAAAGTCTGATTCTGACACCAGAGCAAAGAGATGTTGTCTACTGATACTTTAAGGGCCGAACTACTTCAGATACCATACTTCAGGGCTTTTTTTCTGGAGGAAAACACCACGATGGAGATCCAGAGCCTCTGTGGAAAGAAAAGTCTCCAAAAACATTTAAAAGAAGAAGAAGTTGAATTTATACCCTGCCCTTCACTACCCAAAGGTGTCTCAGAGCGGCTGACAAACTCCTTTCCCTTCCCCTCCCCACAACAGACACCCTGTGAGGAGGGTGGGGCTGAGGGAGCTCTTGACAGAAACTGCTCTTTTTCAAGAACAGCTGTGCCAGAACTATGGCTTGCCCAAGGTCATCCAGCAGGTGCAAGTGGAGGAGTGGAGAATCAAACCCAGTTCACCCAAACTAGAGTCCGCGCATTTAACCACGACACCAGACTGGCTCTCCCTGAGGGGCAGCAGGGGAACATGGTATCACTTGTGACATCACAAAAATGTTAAAATTTTTAAAATAAGATTTAAATGAGGGTCTCAAAGAATCCCGTGTCTTTCTCCTTCATTTCCCTCTTGAGAGTTCTGGCATCCCCTTTTCCTGAAAAAAAGCCCTGCCAAACTTTAAACGTTTACCTGAAAATGCTGAAGAAGTAGTGGGAAGTTGAAAGTGTGTGAGGCAGCTACTTGAGTCTACACACCGATTCTTCCCT
>NW_015202234.1:0-6875 GCF_001447785.1 Gekko japonicus | reverse complement strand
AGGAGAGTCAGCTGGAGATTCCCTGTGAGGTTGGTGTCTCTAGCATTCCAGGGGACCATTCTACTGGGTCATGAACCTCAGCTTGTTCTTTTTTTATCTTTCTATTTTTTAATCTTTCTATTTTTATCCTCTCAGCTCTGTTTTAATCGGACGCTTCTACGGATTCATTTTAATTAAAGATTAAAGAATACCTTCTACTGTATCTCTAATGTTTAGCCCCTAAACGTTTGTGGTTCACGAACTGGGCGTACCATGAACCAAACCACATTTTCCTAGTTTATGCCCATCCCTAGTCAGTGCCATGATCACGGACCGTTACCACTGCATACATGAACACATGAGGTTGCCTTATACTGAATCAGACCATTGGTTCATCTGATGGGTCTCAAGGAGAGCACTTACACATCATCTGTTACCTAATTGTTTTAATGTAAGATGCTGGGGACTGAAAATGGGACCTTCTGCATTCCAAGGAGATGCTGTACCTCTGAGTTGTGTACCTTCTCCTAAGTAATCAAGACAACCAGTCTGACATAAGAAAGCAGCTAACCAATTAAAAGGACAGACGGGTAGGCAAGGGAGGACTCTCTGGTGGGCTTTGGGGGCAGTGACACATATGCCAATGGTGGCATTCAGCTGCCCCATTGCTCCACCACAATAGCTCAAGTGCAAAAAAGGAAAGAAAGGGGAAAAAAGCTGAAATCTGAACTGTCAATATAACAAATGTACAACACACACATGGGGAAGCTCCACATAAAAACAGGCAGTGTGGAACAATCACCACAATAGCACGATCAGGGAAGGTGCTCTAGAGGAGGGAAAAACCCAATAAGAACATAAGAACATAAAAGACACCAATGTTGGATCAGGCCAAAGGCCCATCCAGTCCAACACTCTGTGTCACACAGTGGCCAGAAATACCAGTGCCATCAGGAGGTCCCAGTGGGGCCAGGACATTAGAAGCCCTCCCACTGTTGCCCCCCCCCAAGCACGAAGAAGACAGAGCATCACTTGCCCCAGAGCCCCTATCTATACCTTGTGGCTAATAGCCCCTGATGGACCTCTGCTCCATATGCCTATCAAATTCCCTTTTGAAGCCGTCCATGCTTGTAGCCTCCACCACCTCCTGTGGCAGTGAATTCCATGTGTGAATGACTCTTTGGGTGAAGAAGTACTTCCTTTTATCTTTTCTAATTCAACTGCTCAGCAATTTCATGGAGTGCCCACGAGTTCTTGTATTGTGAGAAAGGGAGAAAAGTACCTCTTTCTCTACCTGTTCTTTCCCATGCATAATCTTGTAAACCTCAATCATGTCACCCCTCAGTCATCTTTTCTCAAAGCTAAAGAGCCCTAAGCGCTTTAACCATTCCTCATAGGGAAAGTGTTCCAACCCTTTTATCATTCGAGTTGCCCTTTTCTGCACTTTTTCCAAAGCTATAATATCCTTTTTAAGGTGTGGTGACCAGAACTGCACACACAGTATACCAAATGAGGTCGCGCCATTGATTTATATAGGGGCATTATGATATTGGCTGATCTGTTTACAATACCCTTCCTAATAATCCCCAGCATAGCATTGGCCTTCTTTATTGCAGTCACACACTGTCTCAACATTTTCAGTGAGTTATCCACTACAACTCCAAGATCTCTCTCTTGATCAGTCTCTGCCAGTTCAGACCCCATCAATGTGTATTTATATTTAGGATTTTTGGCTCCAATGTGCATCACCTTGCACTTGGCCACATTGAACCCCATTTGCCATGTTGACGCCCACTCGCCCATCCTTGACAGATCCCCTTGGAGTGCCTCACAATCCTCACTGGTTTTCACCACCCCGAACAACTTTGTATCATCCGCAAATTTAGCCACTTCACTGCTTACTCCCATCTCCAAATCATTAATGAACAAGTTAAAAAGCAGTGGACCAAGTACTGATCCCTGCGGTACCCCACTGCTTACCACCCTCCACTGAGAAAATTGCCCACCTACACTCACTCTCTGTTTTCTATGAACTAGCCAGTTTTTGATCCATAAAAGGACTTGTCCTTCTATCCCATGATTTTTGAGCTTACTTAGGAGCCTTTGATGAGGAACTTTATCAAAAGCTTTCTGGAAGTCAAGGTAAATAATATCTATTGGATCCCCCTTGTCCACATGTTTGTTCACCCCCTCAAAGAACACTAACAGGTTAGTGAGACAAGATCTTCCCTTACAGAAACCGTGCTGAGTCTGCCTCAATAGGTTTTGTTCATCTATGTGCCTACTAATTCTTTCCTTAATAATGGTTTCCACCAATTTACCCGGTATCGACGTCAGACTGACTGGCCTGTAATTTCCCGGATCTCCTCTGGAACCCTTTTTAAAGATGGGAGTGACATTAGCTACCTTCCAATCCTCAGGAATGGAGGCAGATTTTAAGGAAAGATTACATATCTTTGTCAGGAGATCTACAAGTTCACATTTGAGTTCTTTCAGAACTCTCGGATGTATGCCATCTGGGCCTGGTGATTTTTCAGTTTTTAAGTTGTCTATCAGTTTTAGGACCTCCTCTCTCATCACCTCAATCTGACTCAGGTCTTCCAACACCCCTCCTGAAATCAGTGGTTCTGGAGTGGGCAAGCACTTCTCATCTTCCACAGTGAAGACGGAGGCAAAAAATGCATTTAGCTTCTCAGCCATTTCCCTATCATCCTTCAATACTCCTTTTACCCCTTGGTCGTCCAAGGGCCCCACTGCCTCCCTGGCTGGTTTCCTGTTTCTAATGTATTTGAAGAAAGTTTTATTGTTGGTTTTTACGTTTTTTGCTATATGCTCCTCATATTCCCTTTTTGCCTGCCTGACCTCAGACTTGCATTTTATTTGCCATAGCCTGTGTTCCGTTTTATCAGCCTCACTGTGACTAGCTTTCCACTGCTTAAAGGAATTCTTTTTACTTTTTACAGCCTCCATTACTCTGTTTGTTAACCATGCAGGCTTTTTCCTATACCTGTTTGTGCCTTTCCTAACCTGCGGAATATATATTTTTTGAGCTTCTAGGATCGTAGTTTTAAATAGATCCCAAGCTTCCCCAATTGTTTTGACCCTTTCTACTTTTCCTTTCAGTTTCCTCCCCACGTGTCCCCTCATATCAGAGAAATTACCCCTTTTAAAGTTAAAAATGGTTGTGTGAGTCTTTTTGGCCAATTCTCTATTTGTACAAATGATGAACTCAACAACATTATGATCACTGTTTCCAAGCGGTGCAATCACTTTTACATCTCTCACCAGGTCTTGAGTGTTACTTAGGACCAAATCAAGGATCGCCTCTCCCCTGGTAGGTTCCGTGACCATCTGCTCCATAGCACAGTCATTTAGAGTGTCTAGAAACTCAATCTCTTTTTCCCGACTAGAACACATATTGACCCAATCAATGTGTGGGTAGTTAAAATCACCTATTATTACACAGTGTTTTTGTCTAGTTGCTATCTTTAAGGCATTCATCATTTTATAATCCTCCTCTATCTTTTGATCTGGTGGGCGATAACAAACTCCCAGTGTTAAGTTTCCTTTTGGCCCCCCTATTTCAACCCATAGAACTTCCAGAAGCGAATCCAATTCACTTAGCCTCTCAATCTTTCTAGACTTTATACCCTCTCTGACATACAGAGCTACCCCACCTCCAACCCTTCCCCCCCTATCCTTCCGATATAATATATAACCGGGAATCACTGTGTCCCACTGATTTTCCTCATCCCACCAAGTTTCAGAAATACCCACAATGTCTATTTTTCCCTCCGACACCAAGCACTCCAACTCCCCGATTTTACCTCGGACACTTCTAGCATTTGTATAGAAACAGCTGTAATTTCCCTTACAAGTTAAGCCTGCATCCTTCCTCTTGCTATCTCGAGTCGTTGTCCGGCAGTCCATGTCACCAGCCATGGCCTCTGTGGACAATTTCAATCCACCTCCCTGTAGAAAAGCAACCGGTACCCCCTCACCTCTCTCAGATGAGCCAACCCGAACCAGAGACTTTTCATCTCCTGTCGGCTTTCCCCCAATATTCAGTTTAAAAGCTGCTCTGCCACCTTTTTGATTTTAAGTGCCAGCAGCCTGGTTCCTTCTCGGGACAAGTGGAGACCGTCTCGCCTGTACAGCTCCCTCTTGTTCCAAAAAGTATCCCAGTGCCTAACAAACCTGAACCCTTCCCCCCTACACCATCGTCTCATCCACGCATTGAGACTCCTGATCTCTGCCTGTCTCTCCGGCCCTGCGCGTGGAACAGGTAACACTTCTGAGAAGGCTACCTTGGAGGTCCTGGACCTAAGTTTCCTGCCCAGCAGCCTAAATTTCTCCTCCAGGACCTCACGACTGCATTTCCCCACATCGTTGGTGCCGACATGCACCACGACCACTGGCTCCTCCCCAGCACTATCTACCAGCCTATCTAAAACACGCGTAATGTCCGCTACCTTCGCACCAGGCAGGCAAGTCACCATACGGTCAGTACGCGGGTTCGCCACCCAGCTGTCTACCTGCCTAAGGATCGAATCACCCACTACCAAGAGCCCCCCTCCCACCCTGCTCAGGGATGGTTCCTTGGTGCAAAAGGAGAGCCGCTCACCAGCTGGGGAAGAGGTCCCTTCTGAGGGCACATTCCCCTTATCCTCAGCATGGTGCCCTGTTTCCCCTAGACCCTCATGCTCCCTGACAGCAGCGGGGCTGCCAGATCCAGAGTGGGACGAAGCTAACAAGTCCCCGAGAGTCTTTTCTGTGTGCCTAGCTGACTGTCTCTGCTTCTCCAGGTCAGCCACCTTGGCCTCAAGGGAGCACACACGTTCCCTGAGAACCAGGAGCTCCTTGCACCGAGGACACACCCAAGACTTCTGCCCAGTGGGCAGATAGTCATACATGTGACACTCCGTGCAAAACACTGGATAGCCCCCAACCCCCTGCTGGCATTCTGGCTTCATAATTCTTTTAAAATAAATAAATATAATCCCCCTTTTAAACCCTTGGTATTTATGTGGGTTTTGTTATCAAGTCAAATTATTTTACGGGAAAGACAAAGAGCCTAGGGCCTTGTCTTTCTGGCTCTTTTTGGGCTTCTTACAGCGCCCCTAGTCTAAGAGTCCCTAGGCTAAGAGCCACAGGCAAAGAGCCCTTTAGCTCACCCTTCGGCTCGTGCCAGAGGCTCGTGCCTCTGCCAAGGTGCTTCCTTAAATAGAGGCCTCCCCCAGCAGAGGTCAGGCAGCAGCTATTCAAATTCAAATTCACCCAGGCACTCAATCACAGGCAAAACAATGCCCCTTCCACTTCCTCTCAATTACAGGCAATCCCAGTCAAACAATGCCCGTTCCTCTCCCACACTCAATCAGCCAGGACTCTGCAAGAACTCTACAAGTCTTCAAGAGTAGGTTCAGTCAGGAAAATGGTGTGGGTTCCAGCCATGGTTAGTGATTTTCTTCATCAAATTTCCCTGTATGTGAATATTCCTTTCTGGAATACAAATCCCTTCATTTATATTCAGGTGACCAGAAGACTAAGAATGTCTCAAGGTACCAACAAAAAAAAGGGGGGGGAGGTTAGTGCTGGAGTGGTACACACCACCAGTCTACAATTCAGACCTTCTGCTGAAGTGGCATGGTATCTGAGGTGATTAATGCGCAGCCGCTTCTGTGTGCACGCCTGTACAGAATATTTTGGCATTACGATATGGGCATGTATCTGGAAATACATCAGTCTTACACGGCCATAACTCAGTTCTCTTGCTGATTGTTTCATTTAAAAAAGCATGGTGCCTTTCCTTCCTTCTGTCAACATTTCCCTGCACCAAGGGAAATTTCCCTCCATCTGTAAACAGAGCCCAGTGACAGCTGGAATGATAAGCCTTTGTGGAGAGCCATATTGGAAGATTATCCATTTTGAGTCCTTGTGCCAGGACCTCAAAACCCTTTGCAGGAGAGGAGAAAGGGGAAACTACGGTTTAAATAAACTTGAGAGACAAGGAAGCCCTCTCTCCCATCTCTGCAGCACTTCCTATAGGTAATCTTGTAGTCAGTGTGGTGGGGTGTTAGAGTAGGATTGGGGACACCCAGGTTCAAATCTCCACTCTGCCATGGAAGCTCGCTGGGTGGCCTTGGGCCAGTCACAAACTCTCTCTGTCAGACAAACCTCACACTTAGTTGTAAGAATAAAAAGGAGGAGAGAAGAATGATGAGCATTCACCTGAGATCATTGAAAGAAGGGAAGGGGAAAGTATTAACCAAACACTAAATTTTAAAAATGGCCTGTCTCCAATAATCCAGGACTCTTTCTCACACACGCTTTTCCTCATGCTTCACAAACAACTGGCATCCAATTTAGCGTTGCTCTGAACAAGTGTGAATTTCATACCTAGGGTTGCCAGCTTCAGATTGGGAAATACCTGGAGATTGGGGAATGCAGCCTGAGGAAGGCGTAGTTTGGGGAGGGGCTTCAATGTGCTATAATGCCACAGAGTCCACTTTCCAAAACAGCCCTTTTATCTAGGGAATTGATTTCTGCCGCCTGGAAATCAATTGTAATCAGTGTTCCCTCTAAGCTGAGTCAGTGTGAGCTAGCTCACAGTTTTTTAGCCTCTGGCTCACACATTTTTGTCTTCGCTCAGGAAGGATGGCTCCAGAGTGAGCTAATTTATGAAGCAGCCAAATTGCTCCCTCACAACTTTAATGCCAGTAGCTCACAAAGTAGAATTTTTGCTCACAAGACTCCACAGCTTAGAGGGAGCATTGATTGTAATCCCAGAAGATCTCTGTCTACCACCTGGAGGCTGGTAACCGTACCATCATATAGAATTCTTACAAAAAGGGGGACCCGCGACATTCACGGGGGGAGGAGAAGCTCCATGGGAGGAG
>NW_015202233.1:0-3632 GCF_001447785.1 Gekko japonicus | reverse complement strand
GCTAACTGTGTGAGAGCCAGAGTCTCACCCTCCCTCACACAGGTCTCAGTCATGCACGCCAGGTCCGCCTGATGTTCTGTCACGAAATCCCATAAGGTAGTGACTTTGTTGTTAATGGACCTGGCATTACACAACACCAATGACGGAGGAGGGTCCATCCTGGCCCCACTGCCAGCCACCCTTGGGATGGGCCGTAGGCTGGAAGGGCACCGAGCTCTCTTGTTTCTCCATGGCCTTCCATTAACACTCTGCCTAGGCTCACCGCTGAACTTTCCCCTCCCCAAGAGCACCGGAATCTGCTGTTCGAACATTTTGTCTAATATGGGGAGCCAGATATTGAGCAGGCTTAATAATTCACATTCTGTTTGTGATTCAGAATGTAGTGTGTTGAGGTTCTCTAGCATAAATATGTCCCAAACTTTGTGTATCCATTGTTGGGTGTTTGGGGGGTGTTTTTCTTTCCAGTTTTTTGCAATAATAATTTTTGCAGCAGTAAGTAAAAAATTTATCAGTGTTTTCAGCCTGTTTGTAGAGGTATCTTCAGGCCATAAATTCAATAAGATTAAAGAAGGTTGCAGAGGTAGGTCCTAGTCTAACAGTGTTTTTATTTTTGGGGCAATCTGTGACCAAAAATTGGATATATAAGTGCAAGTCCACCAGCAATGTAGGAATGTGGCTCTTTCGCCACATCCCTTCCAACACAAGGGTGATAGGTTCGGAACCATGTGTGTGAGTTTCGTTGGTGTCAGATACCAGCGGAGAAGGACTTTCAAATTTGCTTCATGTACATATAAGGATTTTGATAGTTGAGTGTGTGTCTTCCAAATCTGGGTTCATTGTTGATTTGTTATTTGTATCTGTAAGTCTGCCTCCCAGGCGTTTTGATAGCTGAGTTTGTTATTATGTAGGAGAGTTATTAGAATTTTATAAATTTTAGATTTAAGTCCTTTCTTTTTGTGTTCCAGGTGAAGAAGGCGCTCGAAGTCTGTGAGTGGAGTAGCTAGTGCAGTTTTGTAGTTGATATTTTCCAAAAGATGACGTAATTGAAGGTATTCGTACCATTTTACAGTGTGCCCTGTTGTTGGCCCTCCAGAGGAACTGGTTGGCCACGGTGTGAGACAGGATGCTGGACGAGACAAACCATTGGTCTGATCCAGCAGAGTTCTTCATATCCTCTTATAACCTTACAGCTGCAAGAAGACCTGCTGCTGGACACAACCCTGACCTAAGGAATGAAGATGCACCTAAGGAAGGAGATCTCAAGCTAAGCAGGGTTGGTACTTGGATGGGAGACCACCAAGGGAAACTCTGCAGAGAAAGGCAATGGCAAACCACATCTGCTTCTTGCTCTTGTCTGTAGGGCGCCTGGCCAAGCCAAAGGAAGGCATGGGGGTGTGGCCTGATATGCTAATGAGATGTGTGGTCAGGGTATGACCTAATATGCTAATGAGTTTCTGCTGTTGGGCGTGGCCTATTACGCTAATGAGTTTTTCTACAAAAAAAGCCCTGAGTACTGCCTTGGTGGAGCATACTCAGCCTTCATCTTGTCCACCACTGTGTCCAACGACTGGGAAGCACATAAGCATGGTGCATAGTGATAGCGTATTTATACCTTTATTTGGCCTTTGAACATGGAAGGTCTATCAATCAGTCTGAATTAGTAACCACGGACAGATGTCCTCTTTACATTTTTTTCGTAATCTCTTTTTAAAAGGTACTGGTGATCTTTTTTAAAATCCTGTGGCAGATTTTGCTCAACCATTTTACCACTTCTGTATCTGTCATTTTTAGTGTTCAACACTTTTCCAACTGAACATAATGTCTCCTGGTGTGTAAATTATGCTTGCCTTCTGCCATTTTAGAAGGGTTTGTTACTGTGGGACTATCTCCTAACACTTTATAGCCAGTATCAGCCAACATTCTGAGTAATCCATTAACAAAGGATTGTTCAACCAGTGGAGATGAAGGTTAGAAAAAAGGCTACTTTTTAACTCCTAATACCTTGAAAATCAGTTATCTGAGTCCGCGTACTCAAATACATCTAAGGGACAGTGGGTTAGGGTTAGACAAGTGGCATACAAATACTTAAATCAATAGATAAAATATCCCTCGAGCACTGAAGTTTTGCAGATATTTTTTTAATGCACACTATAGTAGCAGAGGGGCTGAAAGCCTGTTATAATTCTTTAATTAATTGTAGATTTTATCTTAGTTGAATCAGAATTCAGAGAAATAGAATGAACCATAAATGAACAGAAATAGAGTGAACCATAAATGAACAGAACAGCGAAAACTCAATCATCTCTTCCCCAAGTATAGGGCCTAATTGACCAAAGTATCGTGGCCAGGTCCAGTGTTTCTTCACTGTACTTGCTTCAGTATCTTATTATTTAGAAAATGTATATGCTACCTTGACAGAGACCTGCTTTACACATCTTACAACTAAGAGCATTGCATGAAGCCATTAAGCCATTTTAGGGACCCTAATCGGGTGGAAAGGCAGCATTAATATGTTATAAATAACTGAACAGATAAATAAATAAATAAAACATAGCAATTAAATACAAAATACAGCCACTAAGAAAGGCACTAAAATGAGCCTCGTCATAACACAGCATAAAAATACACCAAGCAGCCTAAAATGATGCAGATAAAATGATCCTCGGGCCGGAAGTAGAGTTACACACTTCTAACCAAGCTCATTAACTTCAATAGACTTAGAAGGGTGTTCACTGCATTAGCTTCATGGCTAAAGGAAAGTAAGGTAGGCACCAGACAAGTCTTATGAGGGTGGGCATTCCAGAGACAAGGTGCCACCACCAAAAATGCCCCGTCTCTGTTTATTATTATTTATTATACATCCATAACCCTAGAACAAGATAATCTCTTCATTTCTGGTTTACAGTGTGAAATTGATTTGTTAGTCCAGGATGCCGACTGACTTTCTAGATCCCTCATTGTGACTCAGTTTAGGAGCCTCATGACCTGTGTTTATCACAGCCCATTCACTGAGCAACAGAAATCATTAGGGGTAGGAAGGATTGGTCAACTATAAAGTATTGCTAAAGTGTTGGATGTCTTTAGGGCTCACTGCCGATCATCATTTTGCATTGTGTGTCAGAATCTGTTTCAGTAGCTTTGAGAACATCAAAGTTTTATTCATTATTTCTGGGGGAGAGAGAGTACTTTGTATTTTTTTTTAAAAAAAGAAGAAAAACTTAGCGGAATTGTATCTTATTTAAAATTCATCAAACAACCTTTGCCTGCTTGCATTTGGATGTTGCTTTCCATTCTCCTAACACTCGTAAAGACAACTTACTGCCAGCCATTGCTCAAGGTCTCTGCCGTCACATGTTCAAAAGGGAGAGACGCTGAAAAGCGAAGCAACCGATGTACCCACGGGCTGCTGCAAATGAATAGCCAGCCATTATCAAACATTCCGCATGGCAACAAATGAGAGTGCATTTTTTGTTCTGCACATTGTTGTCAAATGGAATGTGATGTTCACAGGCCAGAAGGAAAATGAGCTCTGACAACTGGGATACCTGATGATATCGGGGGCTCTGTATGAGAATGCTGTATTAGAATGTTCATTGATTTTTATTTTTTTAAAGAACAATTTTTATTATAGG
>NW_015202232.1:0-3627 GCF_001447785.1 Gekko japonicus | reverse complement strand
CTGCTGGAATAAAGAGAGAGACCTTGTTAACACCTGGGAGGGCCTTTTTCCGTGACATAACCGTGAAGGATACTCACTTTCAGCCAGCTCAATTCGGAAGGATCTATGCTCTTGGGATCCTCCTGAGGAACATTCCAGCCTTTCTTTCGATTCAAGGCCGTTGTCTGTTTCCACCGTAGTCTCTCTTATACCTCTTGTTTCTTTCACAGAGAGAGAGAGAAAGTGATCATTCTGATCTGGGGAAGGAAAGAAATTGAAGAGTAGATATTCTTCTGAAAGGACGGACCCATGGTCAACATCAAAGCTCGCAATCCCTACAAGTATAAGGGGAATGGATCAGCGCGGCAAAACATCCTACTTCCCCCAAGCAGTTAAGGTGGCCTGTCTGACTTGCGGGCGTTCCTGATTCGAGTCTCCAAGCTGCCAACATCCTTATCTTCTGCAAGGCCAGACTCCAGAATGTGGTCACTGGTTAATCGTGAGAAGCTGTATCCAGTTGTGTAACCAGGAGGGATGTGGGGTTAGGAGGGTGCTGACCGCCTCTGGAGAGTTCCATCAAGGAGGACCCTTGATTCGGTCAAGGTGGGGAGCCGTGTTGGTCTGAAGTCACAGAACAAAGTTAGAGTCCAATGGCACCTTTGAGACCAACGACCCCCAGAGAGGCAGAAAGTGTAATACGGGTACAGGGCAGAGGGAAACCAGGCTAACTTCATGATCATGCCATGCTAGTACGCCTTGATGTTTTCTTCCTGAATACAGCCTTCCCCTGGCCTCCCAGCTCTGGCATTCCTTTGGAGGTCTCCCTTCCAAGAACTAACCACAGTCGTCCCTGCTTAGCTTCTGAGATCGGACGAGATCGGGCTCACCTGGGCTATCCAGGTCAGGTCAACGGGTAGCCTTTCTTGTTTTTCTTTTGCTGAGCTACAGAAACTGTAGTGATGCCTTATTTTTCAATCCTTAATAAACCTTGATACATTTTTTAAAGGGGTAATGCTTTACTTGTGTGCACTCTGCTCGTGAACCCACTGAACTGGGTGCTGCTCAGGTACAAAGAGTCGTGACCCGGGGAGGGGCGAATGACCCAGGCTTCAGTTCTTGATTAGAGGGGAAGGGTTCTGGGTGGATGTGGGTCAGTCTTCGCGCTCCGGCGTCTTTCATCTTAACCAGCTAAGCCCTGTGTGAAGCAGAAACTGGCTTCCTCTTTCTACGTAGCCGAGAGTGGCCTCCTACCCCCTTCCCTGCCTTTTTAAACAAGCTTCTCTTCAAACTCTTTGTGTAGTACGCGTGTGGCTTTTTTAAACGAGAAGTTCTCTTCCCCGTGCCTGTGCCCCCCCCCCCCCCCCCCCCCAATAGCTGGACAGGCCTCAGAACGATGCATTGCTATTCAATATTTTGATTCACGCCTCATCGCGATGGCAGCCATTCACACCTTTGGCACCTGCGAAAGATCCTTACCCAGAAAGGCCACGTTCGCATAGTTCTCCAGCATGACTTCCTTGTACAGAGCTCTTTGTCCCGGATCCAGCAGGACCCACTCTGCCTCCGTGAACTGGATGGACACCTCCTCAAAGGAAATGGGGCACTAAAAGAAAAAGCAGATTCCCTCGTCAGAGATCAGGCCAGGCAGAGAATGCACACTGGAAGGGAGCAGTCTGGGAAGGTACCGGATGTAAGGCTTGGGATGGGTAAAGGGAACGGGGTTCAGAGGATCTCTCGCCTGGATACCAGACACCAGAAACCACAGGAGCAAAAGCCCCCCTGAGAAAGGAGGAGGGACCCAGACTGTGTCCTCCCCCCCCCTGCTCACGTCTCCTACCCTGGAAAGACGACGGCTCAACAGCATCTCTTCACTGCCTGTTCCTGAGAAAAAGCGGGAAAGAAGGGTGTTTGCTTGTTCGTTCCCTGCTTCACACGCCCCAGTCCCAGGGTTGTGAAACCTCGACCTGTGTTCACTCAACACATTTTAAAACACATTTTATGTTAAATTTAGGAAAAGGCAGAAGAGAAGCCCCAGGTACCAATGAGCCTCAGGAATTATAAATGCTGCCAATGTATTTCTGTGAGACCTGTGTCAGACCTGTGGGGGGAAAGAGAGAGGGGGTGGAAACGACTTCTCACGACACGTCACTGTCACATTCGGCACATCTGGAGAGTATTAGGAATGAGTTTTCAGAGTGTCTCTTCACATGCTAAGTTCACGGCCAGTTTTCCAGGCAGACGAATAAGCAACGTGATGGCTGATCTGTCGCAAGACCCTCCCCAAACCTCCGGGGGGGGGACGGTGTTTCCCACAGGAGCCCACCAGAAGCCCCTTTCAGCACGGGAACAGGAGACAAGTTTTCCCATGATTCCTGGGCCCCAGGAAATGGTTTTCAGAGCTCTGCTGCCCCAGATTCACCAGGCTGAATAGCTTTGCCGAGGTCTGTCTACCTTTTCTCTTTTGAGCCACTTTGAATTCCTCTTATGGGAAGAAGGTGAGATAAGATGATTTAAAATTAATGGGAGGAATTGCCCTCCATGAATCGGTCTAATTCCCTTTCAGAGGCATCACAGTGAATTGACACTGACTGCCGCAAATGAACTCTGTTTTGTGTGAAGAAGAATTTAAGTTTTTCTCCTGACTGGAACTCTGTACCCATCAAAGTCACTGGGAGCCCCAACTGTATCCACAAACAAGGAGCCCTTACCACAAGGGGGGGCGTCTGGGGCACGTTCCACCACCTGCGCCCTCGGCCCTTGCTCCAAGCAAGCTCCTTCCGCCTCAGGGAACGTAGGTTCTTTCTTCATGGATAGTGCCCACATCTGAAAGAGCAGCAAGAGAGAGGGGTAAGAGATGGAATGGAAAAGAGAACAAGGAATAGATTCTGCCCAGTTGTAGTAGGAACACCCCTGCCTCCCTCGTCACCCATGCTGGGGTACAAGGTCAGGGATTAGAGTAGCTCTGACTTCCGGTATGGCGCGACAACGGGAGGGAGCGTGGGCTTGAGCTCCGCTCCCCCCGCGCCCTTTCGTTCTTATTCGGGCCCCCCAGGGATGGGGGAGCACGACCCGCAGTCTCGAGAAGAGATGCGGGAGCATGGGGCTTCTTGCTGGACCCCCCCCCGAGCTTGGCAACCGGAGGGGTGTTCCAGAATTGCCCTGAAGCAGGAACGGGAGAAGGCGAAGAACATGGCCGCCGTGTTCTTCTGAGGTGCAGCCTCCGGGACTGTTTTTAAAGTATATGTGAGTGTGGAGTGTGGAGAAGATACGTCGCATTGTTAAACTGTTTCTGCTTGTATAAGAAATACCCCTGGAAGGATTTTCACATATTTATGAAAAAAAACCGGCCGTAAGGATCTGACGTGAGGAACTGTGAGTAAGGCGAAATGTAGGGGGGAGGCGTTTTTGAGCACCAGTATTTGGACAAAAAATCTACAAATAATGTGTTTGTGAGGAGAAATGTCGAGTGGAAAGGAGGTTACGGATATGGGAGAAACTTTGGAAAGAGAGACAGAAAGAGAGACAGAAAAAGCAGCTGGGGAACTTTCCTGGGATGACTTTAAAAATTGGTTTGCGGAGGAAGTGAAGCGGTCATTTACAGAGACATGTGTGAAAGTTGTGAGAGAGGCTGTAAAGGAGATTGTGGAA
>NW_015202231.1:0-4159 GCF_001447785.1 Gekko japonicus | reverse complement strand
AACACACCTGAAAAGCTGTGTTATATGAATCAGACCTTTGGTCCGTCGAGACCAGTTCTGCCTACTCAGACTAGTGGTGGTTCTAGAGATGTCTCAGGCAGATAAAAGTATTTTCACATTACCTCCTACGTGGTCCTTTATACCTGGAGATGCCAGGGATTGGACTCGGGACTGCCTGCATAGAAAGCATACAAAGCAGAGGCTCTACCACTGAGCCATGGCCTCTCCCCATATAGTTATGCCAAGATATCCTTGTTAGTAGGTTGAATTCTAATCCAGTTTAAATAATACTGTGGATCATTAAAGATGTTAGATGATACTCTGACATCCACTACTGTAAGCTGTTCTATATTTACTCTTTATTTTCATATTTGGTGAAGGAGAAGGAGGAGGAGGAGGAGATTGGATTTATATCCTGCCCTTCACTACTCCGGAGCACAATGGAAGACTGGAGGGGTGATGTGGTCCATAGGGTTGCGAAGAGTCAGACTCGACTGTGCGACTGAACAAGAACAACAACTTCACTACCTGAAGGAGAGCAGTTTACAATCTCCTTTCCCTTCCCCTCCCCACAACAGACACCCTGTGAGGTAGGTGGGGCTGAGAGAGCTCTTTTGAGGACTGCCCTTGATAGAACAGCTCTGAAAGAACTTATGACTGACCCAAGGTCACACCAGCAGCTGCATGTGGAGGAGTGGGGAACCAAACTCAGTTCTCCTGGATTAGAGTCTGTGCTCCTAATCGCTAGACCAAATTGGCTCTCTTTGTTTTGGTTTTCTTTTCCTTTAAACTATAATTGCTGAATTGAAGAGAAAAAATCTTGTTTTTTGATATATGTAGATTTTTTTTTAAAAGTGCCTCAAATGACGAAAGTGAAACAAAACAATAAAGTGCTGCTAAAGCAGGTTGATACAGATCCCCTTGGCTGGTCACCTGTGGCGATCAAGAAGTCTCCTCCAGGCGACCAAGCCACGGAAAGAGCCTCCTCTTTTATGACCTCTCCCCTGCCCCTTAACGCTCACCTTCTGCTGAAGAGAAACACCCATCACCAAGAAACATAATGGGACAGAAAACCGAACTCATTACAACAGTCTCAGGAGAAAAGTGGCGAGATTCTCTCAGGTAGAGAGAAGGCCGATCAATCATGCGTCCTAATCCTTTCTTAAATCCCTGGGGCCACTTCCTCCCCGTCACCTATTAGAGCTCCCTGATTGCCTCTCTTGTCATTTATGATCCTCTTCCTCAGAAACCTTCCTACTTGCTATGACCTTTGTCAGAATGGGGCTGGGGGGGGAGAGAAATAAGAAATTCTCATGCATCATCCACGGTACATCACAGATCTTTTTAGCCATGAATTTTCAATAGTAGATGCATACCTTTTTTTCCCACCTCCAAGTTTAGCCCATTCAAACCATTCATTATTTCCCGATTTTTCATTACAGGATCTCACCGAAGCTGCTACAAATGTATTGTGGTCTATTTTAAAATTGGGTAGATCCAATCCTCCTTCTCCACTTGCAGCTTGCTGGGGCTTTATTTTCATGGTCAAGGTTTTTTTTTAATTTTTATAGAAAACAAACACAACACAAACAAACATAAACCCATTATTTGGGGGTTCCGTTACATCATTAAATCGTCTGTTTAAGTACCTCATACAATATTTATTTTCTACATTCCACATTGTATTTTTGTATAGTCTTTTGCATATTATTAAAAAATAACGTTCTTGTTTCCTTCTAGATTGGACATACAACCAATCTAGCTGGGGCTTTTATGTGCAGTGTATTGCCTGCACCCCATACAAAGGTACAAAATATGGAATTTATATGGCGGGAAAAGCGGAGTTTTTAAAAAGGCAACGGTCACTTAAGAAGAACAGGCTGAGTTGTTTATGAAGCCAGACTTGCCCATAATTTTTATATCGACTGATGAAATAGTTGTATGTATCATCCTTCCAAAGACTGCCTGCATCACAGAAACTCCCAGGAAGATCCAAGGTATTTGTTGTTGTTCAGTCTCACAGTCGAGTCCTTAAGAAGAACAGGCTGAGTTGTTTATGAAGCCAAACGTGCCCATAATTTTTATATCGATTGATTAAATAGCTGTATGTATCATCCTTCCAAAGACTGCCTGCATCACAGAAACTCTCAGGAAGATCCAAGGCGTAGCTTTGTTTTTTTTTATTGTTTTTATTGTTTTAATGATTTGTGCGGCATTTTTGTTGGCTTCAATCATTTTTTAAATGTGATTTTATTATCAATGGTGATAATTTTTATTTGTTAGCTGCCTCTGTGGCCCTTGTGAGGGCAGAAAGGCAGGATACAAAATTCTGTAAAATAAAAACAATAATAAAATGTTTCAAATAAGATAAACAGCATGTGCGCCGGGATATCGCGAGGGTCTCCTCCCAAAGTCTTCTGGAACACAGGAGAAATTGCTAAGCGTCTTAAGAATGTCAGGGGAAGAGCCTTCCTGACACCCTTGCTTGAGCACTCAAACTTGGGTTGCCAGCCTCCAGGTGGGCCCTGGAGGTCTCCCAGAATTACAACTGATCTAACATTTACTAGACATATTTTGGTTCATATTTGCTATTTTCTTAGGTGTCATATACCATCTATACATCATTTTGTAACAGTTTTCTTTTACATTGGTACATATAGAAAGTTTCATAGAATTCTTTCACAAATATTCCCATGATGCTAGCTCACAGTTCTTTAGCCTCCAGCTCACAGGTCTTTGTCTCAGCTCAGGAAGGGATGGGGCTCCAGAGCAAAGTAATTCATGCAGCAGCCACATCGCTCGGCTCACCACTTTAATGCCCGGAGCTCACAGAGTAGGATTTTTGCTCACCAGACCCCACAGCCTAGAGGGAGCATTGCCTGGCACCAGGGCACCTTTGCAGGATTCTCCAGCAGGCTGCCAGTTGGAGCAGGCTGGATGAACCAGGAGTCTGACTCCGTCAGAAGCAGCTTGGCTTGCCCTTGCGGGTGGTGGTGGGGTGGCGGTGGGGACTAACCTTCAGTTGCAGGGCCAGAGGGTTAAAGTTAGGGCTCAGCCTTTCCCTGAAGGAGGAAACATCTAGGCGAGTGTTCCAAGGGGACTTCCTGATCATACAATGGCTCCAGGTATTTCCCAACCCAGCGCTGACAACCATAGTTCCAAACGACCAGGGCCGTGGGCTAACAGTGCGACCCCAATGCAGAGAAGTCATCCGTTGTTGATTCCATGGTTTTCACATTCCATCTAAAGACCACAAAGCCATTAGAGGGACATTCTTTTGATATTCCCTGGGTTTTGCCTGGTCTCATAGGAAGAGCAACGGTGGGTGAAGCAAGTGGGATGCTAGCCCTTGAACATCGCCTTTGTTCTCGGGCAAAGAAAGGTCTTTTGTGGCACTCACTGCATGTGGCCAAGTGCAAGGTGATGCACATTGGAGCCAAAAATCCTAACTATAAATACACGAAGGTTTGAGGGCTGCATCCGTTCTTCCTCTTGGCCTGGATCTCAGCGCCCTGCAACACCCCTTCCAAAGCAACCCGACCTACCCAGCCGTTCCACAGGGGACGTCTCTTCAGGCCAACGTGAGGCAAAGCCCCTCCCGTCTTTGAACACAGCCCAGACTCGTTCTCGGGTGTATTTATGGACTGGCTCGGACGGGCCTCTCAGGGGACGCTCCTGGCTGTCGATCCCACAGGATCCAGACGCAAGACCTCAGACCTCTCTTTTGCTCCGGTGGGAACATCACATATGACGGCTATAGATGGGCTTTCTCCAGAGCACGTTTTGATGCCCTACCCTCTAATCTGTTACGAGGAAGGTTTTTGTGTTGGCCTATCTCCCAAAGATGCTGCCCATGTACAAATTTTGATATAGATTCGGTATCACATATTCTGTTACATTGTAATTTTTATGCTAGGGAGAGACAGCTGTTAATTTTCCCATTGTTGTCCAAATTTAAACCCTTGGATGTCCAGTTGAAATTTGCGGAATTGAGGATTTTAATTTTTTTGCTGGAAGACCGGAAAGAGAGGATATCTTTAGCGGTGGCAAAATTTTGCTTCCTGCCCCTTAAAAAGAGGAAGCTTGTACCTTAGATAGCAAGTTGATGACAAATTAGTGTTGTGTTGTAAAGTTTTAATGATATACTGTATTTGTTTTA
>NW_015202230.1:0-3346 GCF_001447785.1 Gekko japonicus | reverse complement strand
CCTCTCCCTAACGTCCTGCAAGATTTAAATGGCCCAATGATCAGGTGGTGGACCCTTTAAATCCTGCAAGATGGGTGGAGGCAGCCGTCGCTGTGCACCTGAACTCCAAGCCCCAATGCAGCTTGGGATTCAGGCTCATGGGGCTCGAGCACCGCTGGCCAGAAGCACTTAAAGGGACCCCTTTAAGTGCTTCCAGCGGGCAGCCCCACATGCCCAATCTCCAAGTAGCATTACCACTTGGAGATCAGGCATGCGGGCTTGGTCCCCAGCAACTGCAAGCACTTAAAGGGGTCCCTTTAAGTGCTTCCAGCTGGGAGCCCCATGTGCCTGATCTCTGAGCGCCATTACCGCTTGGAGATCAGTTGCACAGGGCTCGGTCCCTGCCAGCTGCAAGCACTTGAAGGGGTCCCTTTAAGTGCTTCCAACCAGCAGCCCCCACACGCCTGATCTCCAAGCAGCATTACCGGACGGATATCAGACACGTGGGGCCTGGTCCCCACCAGCTGCAAGCACTTAAAGGGGTCCCTTTAAGTGCTTGCAGCTGGTGGGCCCCGCTTGCCCAGTCTCCAAGTGGCATTACCAGTCAGAGACTGGACATGCGGGGCCCAGTCTGCCAGCTGCAAGCACTTAAAGGGGTCCCTTTAAGTGCTTCCAGCCGGCAGCCCCACGTGCCCGATCTTGAAGTGGCAATGCTGCTTGGAATTAGGCATGCGGCCTGCAGCCACCCTTCTCCCTCAAGAGAGAAGGGAGAGAGGTGGCTACAGGTGTTCGGGCTTGGGGGCGGGTTAAACCCTCCCAAAGGCCGGTAAACCCCCCCAGACTAGTGGGGGGTTGGCAACCCTAGTTGGACTAGAGGACCCTTGAGGTCCCTTCCAGCTCTATCTTTCTGTTCCACTTGGGAAGGCTCGGGGTCGTCATGTGGCTCCTCCTCCCACTGCCAGCGGGCTGGGTTTACATTCGGGTCCTAGCTGGTGGTGCTGGGAGCCACGGGGGCTGCCAAATGCTGCAGGCAGAGACCCAGATGGTGCCCTCTCTCCTCGTCTTGGTAGCTCTTGGTGTTCTACCCTCCATTTCTTAAGGAGCGAATTGTCAAGCGGCTCCAGAATGGGAGGAAAAACCGCTCTATTCCGGGCGAATTGTCAAGCGGCTCCAGAACGGGAGGAAAAGCCGCTCTACGGAGATTCCCTCCTGGCCCATCGCTTGTGTTCCTCTTGGCTCACCAGTATCCAAAAACAGGGGGAAGGTGAAAACAGCAAAAGAGCCAGATGACGGAGGAGCTGCAAAGACCCAAGTCAACCCGCTGGCTGATGGGAAGGGTGGATGATCAAGCCTGCAAACCTTCAAGGCGGGGTGGGGCCGGGCCGACCTTCGGGTCCAGAGAGGCTGTGGCCATTTTCAATTCCGCTCCACTTCAGAGTCTCTTTGGGAACGGGGACTGGCTCATTTCAGGGGAGACTGACTGCTTCTCTGTAAGCCTACCCTGGGTTAACTTGCTATATACCAATGGTAGTAGTATACACTGGCCAGACGGGCACAAATGTTTAATTCAGAACCAAATTATGTGTCCCCCCCCCCGTTTTTATGCGTGTTTTTACGTGTTCCCTGTGGCCAGATAGCAGTTGTGGGGAATGGCTCCTAAAAGCAAACACACACAAAGGGAGAGTCCAAATGGGTTCGGAGTGGCCCTGAGGGGGAGGCGGGGCTCTGGTTTCCCCCACAAGCTGTTTTCTTGTGCAAAAGCCATACTGGGAAGGAGTGATTTTTGCTGTGCCACGAGTCTCTGTGTATACTGAGCAGGAATACCAGAGAAATAACTACACCCCCGCAGGGTTTTCATCCAAAAATACCATTTGGGGCAGAGACAGGAGTTGTTCCTCCCCCCACGGTACCATTCTGAGCCCGTTTGGACTGTCTCGTTTAGAAGCTGTTCCATGCAGCTGCTGTGTATATATAGGAACAAATAATACTGTGAGGTTGTGACGTCCTCCTTATTGGGGAGGACTAGTTTGGGAGGACTGGTTTTACTTTAAAAGTGTTCTTTTTATTTTGTTCTACTGGGTATATACGGCTGCCACCAGGAAATTTCAAGAATTTCCAAACCTTTATACTTTTACTTCTGCTCTTACCAGTTAGGTAGACCGAGGTCAAGGCTTACGAGGAACTATGTGGTCCTGAGGAAGTATTTTTTTCAGATCTGGTATACTTGAATAAAAGAGGATTTATTGAAATAATTCATAAATAAAAGGGTAGAACAATGTAACTATTAATGTGTAAATAATGAACAATTGCTTGGTGTATCACACACAATCTGCTCCCTTACTGACAGGGATCTTTCAGGTAACTTTGTAACACTTTAACTCAAGGTCATATATGTTCACTGTTTCTCTCCAGGACATACAGCCTTTCCTATAACTTGTCTTCAATTAAGCTTTCATTTAATTTTTCCTATTCTCTCAGCCTTCCTTCTGCTTCTCACTCAACTAACTTATTCCACACTGGACTGCTTCTCACTTCCCTTCATACACAGAACTAACTGCTTGTTTCACTCATTACCCACACAGAACTAACTGAACTTATCAACTGTCAAACCTGTAACTGTCATACATACTCATCCACTCATTTTCACTTCCAAAACCCCTCCCCCTCTCTGTCAACCACCAATCATACCACACTTGCCTCTCTCAATCACTCTATCTACAACCGCCATGCAACCAAACTTTTAAAGAGACACGCACACACAAAAAACAAGGAATCGTTACAGAGGTATTTAAGAGAAAACAAAAACTATACGCCAGAAATGTTTGTACAACAATGGTATCCTTTTATTAATCATGGGACTCAAATGCACGGATTAAATAATGCTCAGCAAAAGATATGACTATGTGCTCAGTTGAGGATATGGACTTTATTACAGTTCCTTTTTCTTCTTTACTATAATATGATGACTTTATTTACTTATGTCATTGCACAGTTGTAAACTTATATATGTTCACAATAAAGAAATTTAAAACACGTCCTTCAACTGTTTGAAATGGTATATTTATAAAATGTTCTCTTGTTTTGATTAGAAAAATATTTGGTGTTAAATGTGTTGTGATTTGCCTTGCTCAGAGACTTCGAGGCCTGGAACCTCTGACTACCAGGAAACACAATAGTACTTCACTGCAGAAGACCAAAAGGCTTTGGGGGCCCCAATACCTGGGAAGTCTTAACCCCCCTCATTGCTTGCAACAGATAGATTTTATTTTATTTTATTCAATTTATACCCCGCTCTCCCCACAAACGGGCTCTTGAATACCAAGTCTTGGTATAGAACAAAAATATATCTGAGCCAAGAACAATCTCT
>NW_015202229.1:0-3860 GCF_001447785.1 Gekko japonicus | reverse complement strand
TGCTGAGTTTGAGGAGAGAGCTTTAGGGGAGTGGGGTCAGGACTGCTACTTATGCCTTATGAGTGTATGACGATTAGAACTGACCGTTCCATTGCACTAGCCGTGAGGCTCTTGCCCTCGATCTTTCCAGTCCATACTCCTAGGATTGGGTCATTGGGAACCTCGGCATGCCCCCAAAGTGTTCGAGGCACTGGGCAGAGGGGCAGAGGAGGCCAACGCCCTTTGAGCTGTGTTCATGATAAGCCCTGCAGAATTCCATTTAAATATCTGGCTCCTGCTTTAGTAATTGGTAATTTGTAAACAGGGGGGGAAAGGGCCAAGTTTGCTAAGAGGATTTTGCAAGCTTGGCTTGAATTAATAAACCCTGGAGGAATTGTGATTACAGGTGAGGGTGTGGCCAGGTTAATTTGGGGAAGAACGCCTTCTTACTAATTGCGTTCCTAAAGTATAAAATGACATCTGTGTTAGCAGCACACAGACTGGCAGATCCAACTTCTTTTGGTGTAGTGGTCACGAGCTCAGACTCCAGCCTGGGAGAACCAGGTTTTATTCCCTACTCCTCCACATACAGCCAGCTGGGTCAGTCATAAATTCTCTCAGAGCTGCAGTCCTCGAAAGAGCTCTCTCAGCCCCACCTACCTTGCAGGGTGTCCGTTGTGGGGAAAGGAGATTGTAAACCGCTCTGAGACTCCTTTGGGTAGTGAAGGGTGGGGTAAAAACCCAGTTTCTTCTTCTTCTTCTTTTCTGCCACTGAGTAGACTCTAATCTGGGAGAACTGGTTTTGAGTCCCCATTCTCCCTCCACATGCAGCCGCTGGTGTGACCTTGGGTCAGTCACAATTCCCTCAGAGCTGTCCTCTCAAGGCATCCGCCAACACCTTCCCTGGTGCCCGCCAAGTGGTTTTAGAAAGTGGGCGGGGCTAGGTGGTGCTTTTGCCCTGCAGGGCTTCTGATTGGCTGTGCAGATTGCAAGGTGTCCCGTGAAACACAGCCTCTGCCTGAAATGCCAGAGAGTCGTTGTTCTGCTTGTGCATGACCGCACTCCCTGACATTTTGCGGTCGGCTCCATCTTCTGCGGCCGCTGTCTTGTGTTTGGCTGCACCTCACGTGGCAGCCATTTTGTGATTGCGCCCACCGCCTTGCGTCAGAATTCCAGACGTTCCCATCGGGGAAACATTCTCATGCCACAGTTCACGAGGGCCCTGACAGGAAATCCCACCGGCCTCCCAGGTCTCCTCCCAGCAATAATCTTCGCTGCAGGACTTGAGAGCTGGGCCTCTGGCTCCACCGAGTGGTGGCCACGGAGGGCGCAGCGGATGGTTGAATACTGCGCCCCTCATCCCTTCCTTTTGGCATTCCAGGGATCTGCTTATTTTTTCCCCCTTTACAAATTAACTTTAGAACTTAACTCTCTTGTCACGTCTGTTTGAATCAGTGCATCAGATGCCTTCCATGGAAAAAGTGATTCGGATGAGAATATCTCTCCAAGCTCTTCCCAGCTGGGTGTTTTCTTTCCCCCCTGAATTGAAAGCCTTTGGACAGCGTGGGCAGCTGCAGCAGCGGGAAATCCAGACCCTCACAGCCACTCACCCAGTTGGCAGCCACACTCTTCCCTGTTCATGAGATGCTGGTGTGTTTCACCCAGCCGAAGCTTCTGGTGCTCAGTGGGTGATACTGGCGTTGCCTGAGTTCTCTCTGGCAAAGTGGTTTGTTCAGGGCCATTTCCAGCTTCTCGGTGGCTCTGGGCACATGGTGCCCAAAGTCACCCAAAACCTGGAAAAGGCCCTGGACCAACCACCTTGCCAGACAGGTGCCCAGGGGCCAGATGGATCCCCAGGGCCTCCTGACAGCACCGGCCAAAGTATGCAGCTGAGAGAGCTGCTACCATGGTCCACCACAGGAGGAGCGCCGCCGCTACCAAAGTTGGGTCTGTTCAGCCTGGGAAAGAGAAGGCTCAGAGGGGACACGGTTGCAGTCTTCAAGGATCTGAAGGGCTGTAATGTAGAAGATGGAGCGGATCTATTCTCTCTTGCTCCGGATTGCAAGACTAGATCGAATGGGTGGAAATTACAAGGGAGTCGGTACCAGCTAAATATCAGGAGAGACTTCCTGACTGTAAGGGTGGTTGAGCAGTGGAACAGACTGCCTGGGGAGGTGTTGGATGCTCCTTCGCTGGACGTTTTCAAGCGGAGGCTGGACGGCCATCTTTCGGGTATGCTGTAGGGCTATTATCTTTCGGCTGTGCTCCCGCAGAGTGCAGGGGGTTGGACCAGATGACCTGCAAGGTCCCTTCCAGCTCTAACATTCTATGATTCTATACCACTGTTATTGTGTACTGGGTTAGCCGCATGGATGAAGGACACAAGTCTGCATGGTATACTGCACGCTTTATTGGTACACAACAAGAACAACAACTAACGGCCGGCTGGCCAGCTATATACTCTCCTGGGGACACACCCCTGGGTCCCGTTGGTGGGTTTGAATCTCCCGCCACGGTTCCATTGGTTCCCCCCAGTGTAGGGACTAGGAGCCTAGTCCCTATTGTTCTCCCAGAGTCAAGCTCTGGGGTATTCGCTGGCCCCCTGGTGGTGGTCAGCGGACACAACAACTGTGCACCACCCACGTGCCCTTCCTCAGTGACCCTGGGCAGTTGGGAGCACGGGTACTGAGAGGTGACCGCGGAGGCGTGTGGGTGGGGAGTCCTGGACCCCCAGCATATGCCCCAGCCCCAGAATATGCTGTCCCTGGCCCTGGTTTCAGACACTGCCAAGGCCGCCGGGTCTGGTGGAGCTCGTTCTGTCACTTCCAGTCCCTGAGAGCTACAGAGATGCTTCCAGGTGTTCTGTGCTGAGTCGGAGATCACCTGGCCAGCCCTGGAGGCTGATGCGTCGAGTTTAGCTGCAGGGCACCCGGGCAGCTGGCACTTATTTCTCTGGAAGGGCCGGCGTGAGCAGCGTACGGCAGCTCAGCCTCTCTTGCCTCCCCAGAAACAGATCCGATGACCCACCGGGACCCACATTTCTTGCACAGCTCTGGGGAGGAGGCTTTTGTTAAAACTTGTGACCCCCGGCTGAGCAGCTGTTTACCTTCCCGGCGGCTGCTGCTGCCGTCGGGAGGAGCCTGGGAGTGGGCAAGACCCTGCCTGCCTGTCGCAGAGGGTGGTGGAGGGAGCCGGGGAGCTCCACGTTTCCATTGGATATTTCAAATGCTTTCGGCACAAGTTGTAATTCATGCCGAGCAGAGCCGCGGGCCCAAGCCAGATGCGGGGCGGTGATTCTCTGTGCGGAGGCTTTCGGTGGAGGAGGCCGTGCGGAGAGGGGCTCTGGGGCTCAGGATGTGTCTCATGCCTGGAGCCAGGGCCTTCCTCCTCTGCCGCTGCTGCTCTCTCCCCTTGCCAGGTTTCTGCTGCAAGTTGGACGGCTGCCACGCACCCGACTGCTGTGCCAGAACCAGAGGTATGCGCCAGGGAGGGAGGGGTACCTCAATCTCCCCACCCCACGTCCCCGGGATGAAAGGTTGCAAGACCAGGCCCAGAGGCACACAACTTCTGCCTTGGCAAGGGTGAACCGAGGGGTGGGGTGGGTGGGGGGCTGAGAGCCTGCCTGAACTCACAGCCCTGAGAACTCCCTGCCGTGGAGGTTTGGGGAGCCGCTCAAGGTCACGAGTGAACCTGGCTTTGCGGCAGGGGTGGGAGGCGGATCCCCAGCTCCGTCACAGACTAGGCCCTTAGCTCCGGGCTCTGCCCGTGTCCAGTTGAGGGGCTTTGCTCCTTTGTTCCATACTCCTCTGAAGGTGGTCAGCTTTGGACTAGGAAATCCATGGAGATTGTTTTTTTGGGGGGGCAGATCCTGGGGAGGGCAG
>NW_015202228.1:0-3555 GCF_001447785.1 Gekko japonicus | reverse complement strand
AGGTGGAGAAGAACATCTTGACCCAGTTCATCTGCGATTTGGGAGACACCAAACTCCGCCGCAACCTGGTAGGCACAGCCGACCTCAAAACTAATGATGCCCTACAGCTCGCCACCGCCTATGAAGCCTCCCACCATGACCGTCCGCCATTGGTGTCACACCTCATGTCTCCTGAAGCAGCGTCAGACCACTCAGATGAAGAGGACGTCTGGCTCGTCCGCCTCTCCAGCCTCAGGAAGCCTCCCGGGCCCACCAGAGTGACCGGGCACCCCGATAAGTCCGCCACCCATGCACTATGTGCCAGCTGTGGAGACACCCACGAAAGTAGGTCATGCCGTTTCTGCGATGCTACGTGCCACACGTGCGGAAAGCAAGGACACCTAGCCCATGTATGCAGGTCCAAAGGAGCCTGGACCCCAAACACCCAGTCGCAACCACGCTGCCGGGCCGCGGCGCACTATGACACCACCAAGGGCATGGAGGAACTCTACCTTCTGACGAGCCAACCCTCACTCCAGGTATTACGTCTCCCTAGCCAGATGGCAGCCCCTAAAATACAGGTCCAGATTCAGATAGAGGGGTCCCCCTGCTCCATAGAGTTAGACTCTGGGTCCGCAGTGTCCATCATTTTGGTGGAAACGCTGAAAAGACTTTGTCCAAAAGGGGGGGGCCTGCCTGCGACCCTCACCCTTGAACTTGGTGGACTTTCAAAGGAACCCAGTCCCTATACGGGGCATGGGGGTCTTCCGGGTACAGTACCAGTGGTTCGATGGCTACCTGGACTTAATAGTAGTCAAAGGGAACCTGGTCAGCCTCCTGGGTCGGGCTTGGTTCGCTCCGCTGGGAATCACCATAGGAGGGATCAATCAGTGCGACCCAAGAGACTTTAGTGAGGGTGTTTGATGGGGCTCTAGGATGTTACAAGCGCCCCCAGTTTCACTACAACTTGACTCCAAGGTGGCCCCCATCCGCATGCAGTTCCAACACACCCCATTTCCCCTACAGCCTAAAATTGACGCGGAACTGGACCACTTGGTGGCGCAAAGGGTCCTGGAATCCATCTCACATGTGGCGTGGGAGACCCCCACTATAACCCCAGTGAAGCCCAACGGCAACATCCGCATCTGCGCGGACTATAAATGCACCTTGAACAGGGCTCTACAAGACCATTCCTACCCGGTCCTGGTTGTGAGTCATGTGTTGGCCACCTTAGAAGGGGCCAAAATCTTTGGCAAGTTGGACCTCGCACAAGTGTACCAACAACTGCCAGTGGACAATGCCACGGCCACAACCCAGACCACTGTCACTCTTATGCCAATAAAGGTATTGTATTTTTATTTGTCACTCATAGGAGGGC
The DNA here is from genome assembly GCF_001447785.1 of Gekko japonicus. Taxonomy (NCBI): domain Eukaryota; kingdom Metazoa; phylum Chordata; class Lepidosauria; order Squamata; family Gekkonidae; genus Gekko; species Gekko japonicus. The sequence continues at coordinate 2,198 of NW_015202228.1, read as the reverse complement.
GTTCAAGGTCAAGCGCTTACAGTTCGGGGTGAGTGTGGCTCCAGGGCTCTTCCAGCATCTCTTGGACTCTCTTTTAAAAGGGATCCCTGGAGTGACGCCATTTTTTGATGACGTCCTCATCGCCGTTGCCACCCATCTCCATGCAGTCCTCCGCCGTTTCGACGAGGCCGGCCGGCCTGAAGGTGAAGTGGGAGAAATGGCTGCTTGGGGTCCCTGAAGTTGATTTTTTAGGGTTTCGGGTGAACGCATCAGGTCTCCATCTGGCGAGGGGCAAAGTCAAGGCCATCATGGAGGGCCCGCCGCCCAAGTCCAAGGCGGAACTTCAAGCATTCTTGGGGCTTCTGAACTTTTATCACACCTCTTTGCCCCACAAGGCGGCGGTGGCAGAGCCACTGCACAGATTCTTGGACGAGTCGGTGCCATGGTCCTGGCCCTCCCCCCCCGTGGGTCCGTGGCATTCCATGGGGTCAAGGCGCTCCTGATTTCTAATGAGGTGCTGGCGCACTTTGACAAGTCCCTGCTGGTGATCCTCGCCTGCAACGCCTCCCCTTTCTACGTGGGTGCAGTTTTGGGCCACCTACTCCCTGACGGCCGTGAGGTCCCGGTAGCCTACTACTCCCAGACCTTGTCAGCCGCCAAGCAGAATTATTTATTTATTTATTTATTTTCGCATTTATATCCCGCCCTATCCCGAAGGCTCAGGGCGGCTAACAGGGGCACGTCCAGATTGACTGGGAGGGCCTGGCGATAGTAGCGGGGGTCAAAAAGTTTCACGACTTTTTGTACGGGTGGCCCTTCACTATCGTGACAGACCACAGGTTGCTTCTCAGACTCTTTGCGGCTGACAAGCCGACCCCCAAGGTGCTTTCCCCCCAGGTCCTCCGCTGGTCCCTCTTCCTGGCAGGTTACAACTACCACCTGGAACATCGCCTGGAGAAAGCGATGGGGCACGCTGACACCCTCAGCTGGCCGCCACTCCCGTCTGTAGACGCTGACCTGGCTCCCACTCATGGGGTCTTCCTGCTAGAGGCCCTCCCCGAGCTGCCCCTGCAGGCCGCTGATGTCACCAGCCGCTCGACTTGTGACCCTTTCATTTCCCGTGTTTTCGGCTGGGTGGTGAGGGGGTGGCCCATGGCTTCTGCGGGTCCAGAGTTTACAGCATTCGCCATCCACAAGGATGGACTGTCTACCTACAAGGGGTGCCTCCTGTGGGGGGATAGGGTGGTCATCCCCAACGCCCTGAGACAACGCGTCCTCACCACACTCCACGAAGCCCACCTGGGAATAGTCCGGATGAAGGCACTGGCCCGGAGCTATGTCTGGTGGCCAGGGATTGATGCGGAGATCGAGTCCTGGGTGTGGAGGTGCCAGACATGCCAGGCTGTCCATCCAAACCCATCGAGCGCACCCACTCAGTCCTGGGAGTCCACCCACAAGCTGTGGTCCCAGCTACACATTGACTTTGCCAGCCCCTTTCAAGGGTTAGATGCAAAATAACATCTGAGGCCCTTTGCCTTTTACTCCAGACCTGATCAGACCCTAGATCAGCGGTGGGGATGAGTGGGTTTGAATCCAGCAATTATGATGCACTTGTCCACTTCCGTTCCCCAGAGGCAAGATTTTGCCTCCATTTTCCTTTCCCTTTGTGATTGTGCCACCCTAGTTATCTGCTTCATTCTTTCACAAAGAATTCTGGCTGTCCCACCCTGTCATAGTATGATATTTCACTGCTGGCTCAGCCCAGGAACCTGAGGGAAGGGTCAAGAGCCCCCTTTAACTTAAATAACTGAAATGGAATTTGAAGCTTATGGAAGTTCAAAAATAACAAAATATTTTATTCAACATAGAAGGGGAAAGGTCAGGTCAAATCAGGGGTAAAATTTCTGAGGTACTAAATAATAAATAACTCTGAAGTAAAAATAAGTACATGCAGAGACTACAGTTCATATGTTTCGAGCTAATGAGAGTTTCTTAAGCTATTCACAGTGAGGTAAAATCTTTATGATGAGAAGCTTTTGTTCCAGTGTTTTCCAAACTCTCCAGTATACTTTCTTTGAGTATTCACTGATTCTTTTGGTTCCCAGTAGGCCGAGACACTCTGTCCACTACCCAAACCCCTTCTCTAAACACATCAGTATTCTTCTTGTGTTTTAACTGACTTGTAAGATATCACAAGGCAGTCTCTTACCACACCAAAC
>NW_015202227.1:0-4004 GCF_001447785.1 Gekko japonicus | reverse complement strand
AATGTAAACACTAAGAATGAATTTCTAGCAAAACAATCCAACCCACTAGAACAGACAAACAATGTAATAAACTGTATAGAGCCTTCTAGCAAAAAAGCAAAAGTAAAAGGAGGTGTCAGATATGAGGTTATGTTGCGCGAATTGGGATTTTACTGCTCTTGGACAATGAAGGCGGCTGGTCATACTTCCTCTTCTGTGAAGCCTTACCAATGTTCATTAGCTGAGGGATATGTAGATTTTGTAGAAGAGTACATCCTGAATCTAGAGAATCAGCAAGGAGAGTTTTTCCTCTGTAAAGTACTTGTAATTTTGTTAGGTTAGTCCATCTATATTCAACTCGCGCCTACTGCAGGGACTCAGTGGATGGTTTCATTTCCTCCCTTCTGTTGAGAACTTCAGGTGGGAGGTCAGGGAAAATAAATATGTGGTTGCCATTAAAGGAAAGAGAGCCACGTGTTCTGGTGACTTCAAGAATCTTTCTTCTAGTTCTTTCATCTGGGAAAGTCACCAAGATGTCTCTGGGTCCCTTGCGATTTGGTTTTCTGGGCGACCCCATTCAGCTCGCCTTAGAAATTAATGGGGCTATTTCTTCCTCTAGACACAGTTCTTGAGATAACCATCTCATAAGGAAGGAAGGTATGTCACTATCTGGCTGTAGCTTCTCAGAAAGACTCCGAAATTTAAGGTTATTCTGGTGCATGATGAATTCAAGGTTCATGACTCATTCTTGCAAGTGGTCATTTTCTCTATGGAGCGTGCGGCAGTTTTTCTGTGACATCAGCCCCAGTTCCAGATCACTCTCAGCCATTTGATTTGTTGTTGTTGTTCAGTCGCACAGTCGAGTTCGACTCTTCGCGACCCCATGGACAAGATCATGCCAGGCCCTCCTGTCTTCTGCCATCCTCTGAAGTCTGCTCAACTTCATGTTCGTTGCATCTATGACACTGTCTAACCATCTCATCCTTTGCCGTCCCCGTCTTCTTTGACCTTCAATTTGATTCAATTTGATAAGCCATTTGATTAGTCCTATTTAAAGCTAGTGTAATATCCGCAAGTTGATCCAAGAGTGGTTTAATGAGAGCTGTCATATTATCCAAAAGTTTGTGTTCCATGGACTGGAAATGAGCTGCTAGGCAGTCTTCTGATTGTGAGGGAAACAGAACATTTGTAGAGCCTTCCTCAGCCGCCATTTTGTCATGCTCATCAACGCCTCTTGCCGCCAAATATTTTTTAAGAAAGAAGCTTAGATTCTGCATGTTGAGGGAATTAGACACTAAACCTTTCCCCTCATACTATTGATGCCAAAAAGATGGGTATGGTCGCTGATCAGAGGTCATTTCAGGGGGGGTTCCCCAGGGTGAGGTGCAGGGGGTGGGGCACATGATGAAGCCCCGCCCCCGGCTTCCGGCCGCCCCACTTCCAGCCCTCATTCAGCCAGGAGGAGGCAGGAGAAGAGGGGGGTAAGTTGCTTCCTCCCCGCCTCTCCCCAACCCTGCCTGCCTGGGGCCAGAGAGGGCCTTGGTGGGGCTTCCTCGCACTCCCGCTGGCCTTGCAGGTCCACCACCGGGCCCCTGATGTCAGGGGGTGTGGTATATGCTAATGAGTTATGCTAATGAGTTCCCCTAGCTCTTTTTCTATGAAATGACTCCTGTCGCTGATTAATGGGTTTAGAAGGGGGGGAGGAACAGAGCTCACCCTTCAGACGTCCATCTTCTTGGAGACCGATGCCACCCCCTTCTTTTATTTACAATCATTCCCAGCATCAGTACCTTCTCCAGTGAGTGCTCCCTTCTCATTTGGTGGCCAAAGTATTTGAGCTTCAGCTTCATTATCTGGCCTTCCAGGGAACGGTCAGGGTTGGTTTCCTTTAGAATTGATCAAGTTTTATATCCACATTTAAATAAAAGTGGTATTTTTTTTAAAAAAGTAGTTCATTTTATTCTCAAGGTCTGAACAGGAAAACAACACTGTGACCACAAATATGTAGTAGAGTGGTTAAGAGTTTTAGAACAGCATCTGGGAAACCAAAGTTCTAGTTCCCTGTCTGCCATGAAAGCTTGCTCGGTGACCTTGGGCCAGCCACATACCATGTGGCAGAGGATGAGCTTTCATGATTCACTGCTCACTTCTTCAGAGACAGCTAGAATGTGAATTCATCTGTTTTTATATCTTAGAGAATGGAGTGATTTCAGATGTCAAATGACATTAGCAGGTAAATGGCAATAGCAGGTAAATGATAATACCAGGCATGATTGGATTAGGTGTGATATGCAGAGAGTAGTAGGTGTGGAGAAATCAGCATTGGTAATGAGACAGGAAACCTAGGTCTCGATTCAGTCCAAGTGGATGCATTGCCTTGAGCTTCATTATTATGATAATGAAACTCAAGACCATGCATTAACATTATGATAATGAATTATGATAATGAAGCTCAAGGCAATGTTGCAAAGATAAAATGGAGTAAAGCATTGTAAGCTGCTTTGAGTCTCCCCTGGGGAGAAGGGTAGGGTGTAAATGAAGTCAAAAAATAAAGAAATAGACATACAAACCAGCCCTTTGAAAGTTTAAAAGGTTACTCATGATTACCCACACTAGCATCCTCGTCATTAGATCCTGGGCCACTCTCTAAATCAGGGGTGTCAAACAAGCCAGGTCTGTGCCCTGCAGGGCTCAGATCTGGCCCACAAACAACTTCCTTCTCCTGCTTCCTTTTTCAGGGTTGCTACTGCAGCCGCACCCTAGCTTGCCCCCTCCCCAGCTCCCTCAGTGGCTCTTTGCTTCCTGCTTCTTGTCTCCCTTCCCCTCCCCTCACGCAGCTCCCTCAGTGGCTGCTTCCTATGGGAGAGGTACAAAGACAACGCCTCTCTCTCTCTCAAGCGCGCACACACGCACACACACACACACAAAGAGCTTTTGCTTTCTTCTCCGGGGAAGCTCCTCCTCTTTGGGGGATGAAGAGAGGGAGAGAAAAGAGAGAGAGTGAGAAAACAAAGGTTTAGTCCCCTGGCAGCTTTAAGACCAACACCATTTTATTCCAGGTATAAGCTTTTGCGTGCAAGCACACTTCTTAGGAGGGAGGGTGGGAGGGTGGATTCTTCTGAGAAGCACAAGGTACATTGAGGAAATTATTTTGGCTTATTCAGAAAAGCTGTTTTAAAAAAAAAGATTGGATTACTCCATTCCAATTTGGATTTATTTTCTTTCAAAAAGACCCTGATTAGGAATAAGAACACATGGATTGGTCCTTATATCTTGGAGAGTGGAGTGGTTTCAGATGCCAAATGATAATAGTGCACATTGGTAATGAGGCAGGAAAACTAGGTCTCAGTCCAGTCCAGGGGGATGCATTGTCTTGAGCAGGGCTTTTGTGGGGAGGGGGGAAGAGATGCTCGAACTCTCGAGTGGGGAATGACGTTTTCCGTCGGTATACTGAAAACTCATGGACTTTTAAACATTTTTAGAAGATTTTTGTTGAAGAGGTTCCAGAACTCCATTCCAGTGTGTTCTCCCAGAAAAAAAAAGCTCTGGTCTTGAGTTTCATTATCAATTGCGATTCAGCTGTCTCTCTTTCCTTGTAAGAACACTCTTAGGTGAGCAACTGAATGTTGTGGTTTTTAATGTCAGACATGTCCATTTAATCTTTGCACCCTCTGGGATGGAATTGAGACTTGGATTTCCTCTCTCATTACTAATGTTGGTCTCTCCATGCCTACTTCTCCTCTGCGTATCACACCTCATCCAATCAAGCCTGCTATTGTCATTCACCTGCTATTGCCATTTGGCATCTGAAATCACCTTTATAAAGTTTATATCTCCAGTACCTTGTGTTACATTTTATGGCATGTATGGCCCGGCCCAACAAAGTTAAATTTATGTCAGATCCGGCCCTCGTAATGAATGAATTTGACACCTCTGCTCTAAGTTTTTTCTTCCACTGCAATGAGGGTTGCCAGCATATTTGATACTTGGGGTGGATCATTTTTTAACACCCCCCTTCTCTATAT